>NC_068418.1:0-20000 GCF_023724105.1 Carassius gibelio
CGGACAGTAAGTTCAGCCAAATAAGGAAAACTTGGTATCTATGTTCTTGGCTTGACCCAAGGAATCTATTAAGATCAGCATCATGTCAATAGGCAGATTTATTAAAAAGTTATTAGCCTTTATGTACATTGAGTTATTACTTTTGACCACTAGGTGGCGCTGTTTCAAAATAATTTGAGTACCTTCAGGGGATGGTGTTGTTGGCACATTCTGAGTTTCGGAATATAACACCAATGCATTTGATTAGCATAGCCTTTTATTTCACATAAGTGTATTGAAGTCAATGGGAATTTCATGTTTTGTTCTATTATAGCGCCACCAAGAGGCTCAGTCCCACCATTTTTTTTATGTGTCATCAGAGTGCGCCCATACATATGCGTGTCAATTTTGGTGAAAATATCTCAATTCACTTCAGAGTTATAGACATTTACATGAAAAAACACATAAAAATTGACTGACTCTTGACTTTGATTGAATATTACTACCCCTTACTATCAATATTTTTGCATTAGGGCATTGGTATATAGCTATCGACCTATGTTTCCTTCTTCTGACGGTGGTTTCGTCTCGATCAGACAAGCGGTTTCGAAGATATAGCCAAATGTTTTTTAAGCGCTAAATCACAACGCTACACAAACCGTAAGGCAAAACCTAGCATGTTTGGTATCGTAGGACTCGGTAAGGTTTCAAGAGTCTAATTTGATGAGTCTCGTGAAAATAAGTCGACCACACCCAGAGTTATAAGCGTTTAAACAAAGAAGATCACCACTAGGTGGCGCTGTTTAGAAACTTCTCACACTCCTTCAGGACATTGTGCTGATGACCCATACCAAGTTTCGTAACAATCCGTTGCTGCGTTCTTAAAATACAGCATTTTAGCACAAAATTCAATATGGCTGACAGTCAAAATGGCCGAGATGGTAAAATTGGATATCAGTCGACTCGGCATGTTGCCCTGAATCTAACAAGACCAATTTTATGATTTTTGGACAAACTGTTTAGAAGTTATGAGCAAAAATAGCAATTTTTCATATCTCCGGACCAGTAGGTGGCACTGGGCCGAAACGCAGCAAGTAGCCTCAGGTCATGCTTGTTATGACATGTACCAGGTTTGGTCTGAATACGATAAATCGTTGCAGAGATACAGCCTTGCGACTGTTTTTGTAAGCGTTACGTAAAATTTGTTTGAGCGTTTATCGACAACAGTTTGACGAATCAATTTGATTTGCATAACTTTTGGTCAGCACTGCCTGAAGATAATCTGGTTCAATTTTCGTGTGAATCGGACAAACCGTCTAGGACGAGTTCGAAAAAGTAGGTTTTTTTAAAAATTCAAAATGGCGGCCATATTTCTATGACAGAAAATGACGTCATAGGATGCAATCGAATCGGCATGAGCTCAGAAATCAGAGGAAAAAAGATTTTTGTTGATTGGCCTTAGGGTTAAAAAGTTATTAACAAAATAAAAGTGAAACTTTGGACAGTTGGTGGCGCTAGAGGCAATGTATTAGACCCACCAAAATTGGTGTACTTAATGTTGGCACTGTCCTCTATCAGAATGTCAAACCATTACAACTTTCCCGCATTTGGTTCTATGGGCTGCCATAGACTCCCAGTCGGAAGAATAATAATAATAATAATAATAATAAGAACGCCAACAAAAACAATAGGTGCCTCGCACCTTCGGTGCTTGGCCCCTAATAAAAATAAAACAACAACAATAACAAAAGCATTCACAAATTAGTTTTGAGATCTTTTTGTAGTGAAATGCCAACCTGATCTCATGGCAATTTGTACATTTTTCACAAGGTGGCTTATTCGTACTAATTCGTACGACCACACTCGTACAAATTCATACGAATGTTGCCAAATCGTACGTATTTTAGGAGTTGCACAATTCGTATGAATTTGTACGAATTACCTACACCTAACCCCGCCCCTAAACCTAACCATCACTGGGGTTTAGACAAATCGTATAAAATCGTATGAGTGAGGTCGTACAAATTCGTACGAATATGCCACCTTGTAAAATACGTACGAATTGGTCGTGAGATAGCGTTGGAAATGCAGCTGTTATGTTTTTGTCATTAGGATTTGCTTTGAGTTATAAAACGAATAATGCAACTTTATTAGTTGAATCATTTTGGTGTATCATCTGATCAATATATTTAATCAGATTTACGTAATCAGTTTTGTATTGTTTTTTTTTTATAGTTTGCAGTGTTTATTGTATTTTAGCTACTTCAGATTCTTGTAGCTTGTCGAACTACAGTACAAACCAGTAGCTTTGCCAACCCTGATCTGTATTAAGTGTGTTTTGAGAAGCTCTATCCGGAATACAAATCAAACCATCCACCTCCAGTCTCTGTGCTGAGGTTTCATTATGCCCGCTGCATCACTAGGATAGAAAGAGTTCATGTGGTGTAATGTAGGGGTGCTGATTTCGCCCGAAGCAACATATTCATGCTACACTCAGTTTCATCTTTTCATGAATACTGTGATCAGGACACTCTGGGTTATCACACTGCATGTGCGTCTCTGTTAGACTGGGCCGTGCTGCCCCTGCATTGTAACAAAAATAAAAAATAAAAACCGCAAAATGTTCTAGAAATTTTCTGCCTTGGCATCACATGTTAAGTTGACGGGCATTTCCTTTAACTCTAAAACAACACAATACAATGAGTAATTCAAAATAAGCACCTGTGAAAAAGATGGAATAATCATTCACAGTACATTGGGCCCTGTTTTTCCACAGTATCTACAGTTTGAATGACAGCAGAACTCATCTAAATTGCAGAGTCAAAAGTCTTACAATTTATAAGCTGAGTTTTTTTACACACACCATGAACAGGATGGCCCGTAGTGCCCAATCAACCTCTCTTCAAAAACTTGACATCCTGACTTTATTCACATTCATCTCATAATTAAAGATCATAGGCAGGATTATACATTTTCTGATTTCTGTTTTCTTTGGACAACAACAATGCAAGAGAGCATTAATTAAAAAGTCAACATCTTTGTACTTTTCTTCGCCATCAATAAAATGCAGAGCCACTGATTGTTCAACAGCAGTGCGAAAAATTATTTTGCACTCCAACCTTTGAATAAATGACACAGCGTAATGATCACTCATCATGGTTTTGACTGTAATCCTCTGTGTGTGTTTGTGCTGTTCATCTGTACCATGATTGAACTGAAGGATGAAACACCTGCCTGGATCACAGTCACAGACACTGAGCCTCGTCACACATGCACCTTCATTTGCATAATTACACAGAGCATCCAAATGACTTCTGGAGTTTGGATCAGTCCTCATTAAGACTGAAGCTCAGCTTTAAGCCAAACAGCTATTAGCACTCAGAAATCGCTTTGTATCAGGATTTGTTTCAAATCTAGTGAAAGTATGCACCTGGTTATTACTAACTGACATGATGTGCTTGTAATAGAGTCATTTGAAGTTTTCCCCTCTGTTTTGTTGAGGCATTTAATTTTAGTAAATTACAAATGTGTTGTTAAAAATGGATATAATATGCACGCTGACCTATTTAGATGGCTTTCAGGCAATCCTTCTGATAGAAAATAGAGCTTTTTATTTTCCATATTAGGAGTAATTCTCTCATCTGCATGGAAATTCAGTGAGGTGAGTTACTGAATGTGTGCTGTTGTGTGAAATTAATAAATACCTTTGGGTAAAGGGACTGTTAATGTATTCCTCTTTTTCCTCTTTAATTTAAGCCTCAGTATTAGAGTGGATAATGAACCCTTAGCAGACACTAAATTGATAGAGTGGGAAGTGTGCAATAATATTGATCAACAGCCCAGTCCCAATGGTGCTGCCGCAGTTAGAGGCATATGCTTATTGAATTTAAACAATTTAATGTGGTTTGTTTATGAAAATTGTGCTATAGCCTCATGCTGCTATTCCAGAATGGTGTTCACATAAAATCACATTACATCAGATTATTGTGTGTAACATGTACTAATACCTTCCTGATGTTTTGCCGGAAAAGTTTCTGGTTTTCTGCAGAAAATAGTTTTGACATGAGCTTGAAGCCATATTAGGGAAAGTTGGCTCTCTTTGCTAATATAAAAAAATCATTATATTCACAATTTAGATTCACACTTTTAGACAGAATTAAAGATGAACTAAAAATGCAATGGCATGTAGATTTTAACATCACGATTGCAAAGAGAATATGAAAACAGGCTCTCAGTGATTGGTGCATGGTCTGTGCTTGTATAATTTAATTTCAACTTTTAAATGGTTTGCTCTTCGCAGCAATAAAGGCCTGCACTGGGTTTAAATGTTCTATTCTAAGAATACTCCACACAAATGTGCATCTGATCTCTCTGGTGACACCACACACGAATCCCACGTGAGTCCTGCTGGAATCACATGGAGTTGTGCAGGGGTGTTAGGCAGGTGCATTGGTCTCTCGACGACTTGCTGTCTAACCATGGAAAAGCACAGGTGTGACGTTAGACTGAGCCAGGTGTTTATTGAGATATTACAATGTGTTGGGTGAGGGGAATGCATTCGTCAGCTGGGGTTTAAACCTGTCAGTTGCTTTCAAAAACACATCATGACAAACAAAACCTATAAAACCTATTGAGGTGCATTCCTTAAAGCACTGCTTAAAATCTCACTGCATTAATCTCATTGGAGACCTGGATTTTTATACGCTTCTGTTGGATTCTGGTGTAGGGAGGCTGTAGGTTTGAACCCTGTAAGCTTTGTTCCATGAGCTATTACCATTGTGCCCTTGAGCAAAGCACTTAACCCCAGGTTTCTCCAGAGGGGCTGTCCTTGTAATAAACATGCTGTAAGTCACTTCGGATAAAAGCACCAGCTAAATGACTAATTAGCATACATTTTTATTCTTCACATGAAAGGCTAACCATTAAAACGCTGCCTTCTTCATCTGAGATCATGACTGTGTCTCAAAACCATAGAGAGTTTCCCACCTAGACCGTATTTTTGGGTATCGTATATTTTCTAAAAATGAATTTGAATGTCACCTCATTAGTGGTACTTTTTAATATCTTTAAAATATTAGGAAAAAAATATTAATAATAAAAGTGTTGTTTGTTAAAACCTAGAGTGCCTTGAAGAACCTTTATTTGCAGTGTCAGGAGCTCCTAACATCGAGGCGGTTTTAAATTGTTGTAGAATTATCTGTTGTTTAATATTTAATAAAGCAAGAAGCCCCAAGAAGCCATCATTTACTGTGAATTTTGAACATCTAATGTGCGCTGTAAATATATCAAGGTGTACATTTACATTACAGGCATTAGGTTAACTAAGTAAACTAGGTTTTGAGAGTATGATGCATCTAGAACAAGTTCACAGTTCAACAGGCCAGAGGATTTTGAGTTGTCATAATTTTGTTGTGCAAGAACACATTCTACACTGAAAAGCATTATAACATTCAAATTGTGTGGTTACATCAAGCCAAGAGCCAGCCGTCCTTCATGCCATCATCCTCTCACGTGATGCCTGCTCACTCTTGACATCCTGAGCTGAGGAAAATCCAAAACAGCAGTTTGTCTCCTTCAACACATAAAAGACTGGAGAGTAACTGCGTGTTTTTATTTATTTATTTATTTTTATCCTGTTTCGATGTTACTCTGATCTGATAAAAGGCTCTCCAGATACAGGCTAAAAGTTTCTCTTTGAGGTTCTTATTTTAAATGCTGAGAGCGAGCCATTTTGACTAGCTCCGTACCCCTTTGTGATTAGCCAAGCGTACGCGTGGAATTAAGGCTCAGATCTCACTCTCTGAAGCTAAGGGAAGACTGAATGAACAAATATCTAAATGATGGTAGTTTTATTCAGAGTTAATGGATGAAAAGAATTGAACTTTACACAAATGTAAATGCCTCTAGCTAGGTCCCTCTGTCCCTGAATCACGGTGAGGTTTAGTCTGAGATTGAGTCTTATTTTCCTGTCTTTTTTCAAAAAGGAAACACATCAGGGTATTGGCCCACTGCACGCATTCCTAGGAGATTTGATTAATGGAGAATGCCTCCATGTTCTACCATCAAGTTTTCAGTAATAAATTAGGCACAGATTTCAGATGGGTGGACTTGCCTGTCCAATAGCTCAACACGGTGAGAGTAGAATGAACACTATGGGGAACATTGATCCTAAGATTCAAACAGCATTTTTTTAAAGCCTTTGTGGGAAATTATGGCATGCATTTTGTCTTTGTTGTTTACTCTATAGGTTATTCTGATCGGATCAGACCTACAGGATTATCTGGTAGGGATCTATTGCTGCCATATATTTTCCTTATTGTTAGATACTTCTACACACTCTTTGCTCTTTAAATGATTATACGGTGCTGGCAGAAATTATTGGACACTTAAAATGTATGAAATTCATTGCATTATTACAAAATGTCAAAACAAGTGTCATCTGCAAACAAATTCTGCATAAGTTTTTCTTCATATTGGAATAACTTATAATCACTTGTGTTTTGGTGATTTTAGTGGATGTATGAAGTCAGTTTTCCTTAGGTTTTACAGGTTTCCTATCAGAGTAACCACATGTCTAAAGAATCACATTAATATCCTCTAGTGTTTAAAAATAAACTGTCACAATACTTTTTTTCTTCTTCTTTTATCTTTTAAAAAGTAAGTAGGTTTTGTGAAATGTATTATTTGAAATGTGTGCTTGTGCTATTTCCAATCTAGGCTCAGTACAAAAAATAAATATATATATATATATATTGGCAGTAAAACACCAACAACCTACATTCATTTTCATATGTAACCGAATACATTTTGACATTTGCATCACAATAATAAGGTCCATACTTTCTGTGGTAAATATGCTTAGTAGCTCACCTGGTTTAGCAATGCACTTCTTTAATCCACTCAATTCACTCTGTAATGTTCTGCCTGAGATTCCCTGGGTTCACAAGTGGATAGTGCAATTCCATCCCCAGATCACTTCTTCTTTGTTAGCGACTTTCACCACTCACACCTGTATTACATCACTCCTAATAGCCAACCTTATTTAAAGGCCTCCCTGCCTATTGTTCTTGTTCAGTCCTGATGTCTGCTTGAGCATGTTGCTGCTAAGGAATTGTGATTAGAGATTTTCCTGCATTCTGTTGAGTCTTTCTGGATGGTACCTTTTCCCCTTTTTTTGTGGACTATTGTGTCTTGGATTTCTTTCTGGCCTGACCTTTATGGAAAGCTTGTAAGGGGAACAGGTCAATTTAGCTCAAAGGGAATCATTTAAGATTTTAAAGGGAATTTGGACAGAATCACTGTTTTACGGCTGATCACTGAGACCACCAACGATTCATTGTAAGAGCTGTTTAACATCAAATCTGCTCTGGATATTAATATCCAAAATATAGTGAAAACACTATCAAGATCGGCAGTTTAAGGCGTTAACTTGTAAGCACAAAACACAAGATACAGTATTGTTCAAAATAATAGCAGTACAATGTGACTAACCAGAATAATCAAGGTTTTTAGTATATTTTTTATTGCTACGTGGCAAACAAGTTACCAGTAGGTTCAGTAGATTGTCAGAAAACAAACAAGACCCAGCATTCATGATATGCACGCTCTTAAGGCTGTGCAATTGGGCAATTAGTTGAAAGGGGTGTGTTCAAAAAAATAGCAGTGTCTACCTTTGACTGTACAAACTCAAAACTATTTTGTACAAACATTTTTTTTTCTGGGATTTAGCAATCCTGTGAATCACTAAACTAATATTTAGTTGTATGACCACAGTTTTTTAAAACTGCTTGACATCTGTGTGGCATGGAGTCAACCAACTTGTGGCACCTCTCAGCTCTTATTCCACTCCATGATTCTTTAACAACATTCCACAATTCATTCACATTTCTTGGTTTTGCTTCAGAAACAGCATTTTTGATATCAACCCACAAGTTCTCAATTGGATTAAGGTCTGGAGATTGGGCTGGCCACTCCATAACATTAATTTTGTTGGTTTGGAACCAAGACTTTGCCCGTTTACTAGTGTGTTTTGGGTCATTGTCTTGTTGAAACAACCATTTCAAGGGCATGTCCTCTTCAGCATAGGGCAACATGACCTCTTCAAGTATTTTAACATATGCAAACTGATCCATGATCCCTGGTATGCGATAAATAGGCCCAACACCATAGTAGGAGAAACATGCCCATATCATGATGCTTGCACCTCCATGCTTCACTGTCTTCACTGTGTACTGTGGCTTGAATTCAGAGTTTGGGGGTCGTCTCACAAACTGCCTGTGGCCCTTGGACCCAAAAAGAACAATTTTACTCTCATCAGTCCACAAAATGTTCCTCCATTTCTCTTTAGGCCAGTTGATGTGTTCTTTGGCAAATTGTAACCTCTTCTGCACATGCCTTTTTTTTAACAGAGGGACTTTGCGGGGGATTCTTGAAAATAGATTAGCTTCACACAGACGTCTTCTAACTGTCACAGTACTTACAGGTAACTCCAGACTGTCTTTGATCATCCTGGAGGTGATCATTGGCTGAGCCTTTGCCATTCTGGTTATTCTTCTATCCATTTTGATGGTTGTCTTCCATTTTCTTCCACGTCTCTCTGGTTTTGCTCTCCATTTTAAGGCATTGGAGATCATTTTAGCTGAACAGCCTATCATTTTTTGCACCTCTTTATAGGTTTTCCCCTCTCTAATCAACTTTTTAATCAAAGTACGCTGTTCTTCTGAACAATGTCTTGAACGACCCATTTTCCTCAGCTTTCAAATGCATGTTCAACAAGTGTTGGCTTCATCTTTAAATAGGGGCCACCTGATTCACACCTGTTTCTTCACAAAATTGATGACCTCAGTGATTGAATGCCACACTGCTATTTTTTTGAACACACCCCTTTCAACTAATTCAACTAATTGCCCAATTGCACAGCCTTAAGAGCGTGCATATCATGAATGCTGGGTCTCATTTGTTTTCTGAGAATCTACTGAACCTACTGGTAACTTGTTTGCCACGTAGCAATAAAAAATATACTAAAAACCTTGATTATTCTGGTTAGTCACATTGTACTGCTATTATTTTGAACAATACTGTACTTCTCTTTTCAATATGAATAAGGCTTTATTAGATAAATGTAAGACATATAAACTAATCTAACACATAAGCACACACACTCACACATTCACACAAGTTGCTGGAAGGAAGAAAGTTAGGAAAGAACGACTTTAAGAGAATAAAAATCTGAAATCCCAAGTTTACAGCAATATGCGAAATTGCAAAGACATGAACAACCATCACTAACTTAATTAATCCTCGCATTGAGTTCCTCAATGAGGTTAAAATGATATTCGATAGCTACACCAGTTCAGCTCAGAGATTGTAGGTATGTTACTTGTGTTGCCTGTGTCAAGGGGGTTCCCTTTGTTTTCATTGAAAAGGGGTTTTCCTGAGGTTGCTGATAGGCTGGAAGTTCAGTAGTCATTGAAGTGATGTAAGCAATGGACTGTTATTCATTTATAAGTCTTTATAAATCTACATCTACATCTATAAAAAGACAGTTTCTGTGCTATTCTCTGACATAAGGACAGAGACCAGATGTTAAAATGTCCCCTTAGGAATTTCAGTCTGGTTCTGCTAGGTAGGGGAAGTCTTGTGATCATGATTATTATCATGGGTTTACATGTGATGGTCAGGCTGTGCATCTCATTGACCATCAGTCTGGATTACTTGCCCACATTACTGAACAGGAGGCCGATTCTCAACCCCAGGCTCCACCAGTAACTTCCATCCAGCAAAGCTCTGACATCCACCTGTCTCATCCAGAAAGTTATGTTGTCACCCAGTGCTCACTGAACTTTGAATTGCAGCCAAATAAGTTCCCAACCATATGGGAAGCATAGTGGCTTATGTTATTACTCTTTTATCTGGGAAAGCCCTTGCCTGGGCAACTGCCATGTGGGAGCAGTCTTCCACAATCAGCAGTTTGTTCGGATTACAGTTGCTTTTTTGAGGAAATGAGGTGAGTGTTTGAACATCTAGTGAGCGGACATTCGCCAGCTGACTCAGGGTCCTCAAAGTGTAGCAGAATCAGCTGTAGAATTTCAAACCCTAGCTATGGAAAGTGGTTGGAATAAGCAGTCATTGACTGTTGCTTTCAATCAGGCACTGTCTGATGAAATCAAGGATGAATTGGCAGCCTAACAGACATTGAATTTCTGATTGAAATTGCCTATCAACTAGACAATCGCCTTTAAGAGAGATGTAGGGGGCAAATGGAAACTGCATGGTGAAGAGCAGACTTTCCCTACAGTTGAAGTTCAGGTAGTGGTCTAGGAGCAACCCTATTTGGTGAGAGTAGGAGTTGTATAGAAGTTACCACATCCTGTGATTTTAGGCCTAGATTTTCCTCCACTGTTGAGTTTGTTGCCTGCTAATTCTACTTGTGGTATGGCTGTGACTCAGGACCAGATTAAGTCATTTACTGGTGAGGCTAACCTTCTTAGGAGTCTTCCTTTTTTTGATGCTGAGTTGGAGGGAGGACCAGTTAAAGTGAGGAGGCAAAGAAGGCAAGATAAGTACAGGTATGTAGAAACAGGTGATAAGGAACAGGGAGCTAAGTTTGAATATTTGATTTTCATTACAATTCCTAATAATATGTCTAAATTACAACAAACTGACCCAGTTGTGTCTTTGCTGTATCAACAAGCTAAGGTAAGTGGTTGGGGAGAAGGTGGAATGAATGTAGTAGGAAGAGAAGAGGAGGGGTTTGTCCTGCAGGAAGAGGTGTTTTATAGGAAACAGGGTGATTGTTTGCAAATTGTGGTTCCTAAGGTAGTACAAAGGGTACTCCTGCCTTTAGGCCACTCTATCCCCTGGGCAGATCACCTGGGCAGTAAGAAAACATTAGCCCGTATTCAGAAACATTTATTTTGGTCTGGCCTATTGTCACGCTGTCTGGTCTCTGTTTCCCTGGGTGTCCACTAGTGAGCTCACTTCCCCTTAGGCACCTCACCGTAGGCACTACAAATCCCACTAGCCTTGTCCCTTCATCAAAGTAATTGCACTCCTGCTAATTGCACCAGGTGCCTTCACTTATTTGTCATTAGCCTCCCTATATTTACAAGTCCTTTCCTGTTGTCTGGATGGATTCCTTTCCTTTCGTTATGCAGTTTTCTCGTCTTCAGAAATTCCTCGCATTCCGAGTTCCTGTTCCTGTTCCCTTCCTGTTCCATCCCTGTTTGTTTTCTTTTGGATTGTTTTCTGGTTTTGACCCAGCTTGTTTGGATTACGATTTGGATTACCCTAATAAACATACCTGCATTTGGGTCTCTCTCTCCCTGTGTCTCACTGGGTTGCTATCGTCACAGATGGACTCCATCCATTTAGATCCAGCGGTATGTCTTTTCATGTTTCCTCCCCAGCCAGTATGGTGGAGTGGAGGGCTAAATATTTAAAAGTAACCACCCTCCCTCAAGAGGGAAATGAGGTGGGTGCCATGGCACAAATGTTCTGTGGCACAAATTATGTTTGGGATATAATGATGTTGCCCTAAAAGACTATTTTAATACCGGGCTGGATGACCCGGTTCCTCAGAAAGAAATGGCTCAGTTGGACACATTTGGGTTCTGGGAATTTGTGTGCTGCTTGCAACATCGGCTTCCGTGGGATGCCCCAGCCACTCCTGTCTCTTTCGGTGGGATGGCCGCCAGCCCAGCACCACTGCACAAGATGTCTGCCAGCCCATTGTCACAGTGCAAGGTCGTCGTCAGCCCAGCGCCACTGCCCAGGATGGCCGCCAGCCCATCGCCGCTGCGCGGAATGGCCGCCGACCTAGCGCCACTGCCCAGGATGGCCTCCTGCCCAGGTTCCTGTTGACACTCCAGAGATGAGTCAGGTTCCCGTTGACCCTCCAGAGTCAGGGCTAGTCACCGTTGACCTTCCAGAGTCAGGGCTCGACCACACGGATGTGGTGGTCTTCTGCTCCACCCTGGTGGGCTTCTGTCTCGACCATACAGATGTGGTGGTCTTCTGCTCCGCCCTGGTGGGCTTCTGTCTCGACCACACGGATATGGTGGGCTTCACATTATGCTCTTTCTGGATTTGTGTCTTGTTGTTGTTTTGTTTTTGTTTCTCTCCTGTTTGTTTCCATCCATGGACCTGGCCCTCTGTCCCTCCCCCTGATCCTCCGCCAGTTCACCTCCCTCCTGGGTTTCTTGTCTTTGTCTTTCTTTCTCTTTCCCTCTATGGACCTGGCCCTCCGTCCCTCCCCCTGACCCTCCACTGGTCCACCTCCCTCCTGGGCTCCTTGTTTTTGTGTTTGCACTTCTTGTCTCTGTTTCCCCATTCTACCTGGTACTCTTGTCTCTGTTTCCCCATTTTACCTGGTCCACTTGTCTCTGTTTCCCCATTTTACCTGGCCCTCCGTCCCTCCCCCTGGTCCTCCGCCGCTCCACCTCCCTCCTGGTCTCTTTGTGTCATTGGTCTCTTCTTGGGTTCGGGTGGAGCATCTGGTATCTGCTCCTTGGAGAAGGGGGTAATGTCACGCTGTCTGGTCTCTGTTTCCCTGGGTGTCCACTAGTGGGCTCACTTCCCCTTAGGCACCTCACCGTAGGCACTACAATTCCCACTAGCCTTGTCCCTTCATCACAGTAATTGCACTCCTGCTAATTGCACCAGGTGCCTTCACTTATTTGTCATTAGCCTCCCTATATTTACCAGTCCTTTCCTGTTGTCTGGATGGATTCCTTTCCTTTTGTTATCCAGTTTTCTCGTCTTCTGAGATTCCTCACATTCCGAGTTCCTGTTCCTATTCCCTTCTTGTTCCTTCCCTGTTTGTTTTCTTTTGGATTGTTTTCTGGTTTTGACCCGGCTTGTTTGGATTACGATTGGGATTACCCTAATAAACAAACCTGCATTTTGATCTCTCTCTCCCTGTGTCTCACTGGGTTGCTATAGTCACAGATGGACTCCATCCATTTAGATCCAGCGGTATGTCTTTTCATGTTTCCTCCCCAGCCAGTATGGTGGAGTGGAGGGCTAAATATAATGATGTGGCCCTAAAAGACTATTTTAATACCGGCTGGATGATCCGGTTCCTCAGAAAGAAATGGCTCAGTTGGACACATTTGGGTTCTGGGAATTTGTGTGCTGCTTGCAACATCGGCTTCCATGGGATGCCCCAGCCACTCCTGTCTCTTCTGGTGGGATGGCCGCCAGCCCAGCGCCACTGCACAAGATGTCTGCCAGCCCAGCGTCCCAGTGCAAGGTGGTCGTCAGCCCAGAGCCACTGCCCAGGATGGCCGCCAGCCCAGCGCCGATGCGCAGAATGGCCGCCGACCCAGCCCCACTGCCCAGGATGGCCGCCTGCCCAGGTTCCCGTTGACACTCCAGAGTTGAGTCAGGTTCCCGTTGACCCTCCAGAGTTGAGTCAGGTTCCCGTTGAGCCTCCAGAGTTGAGTCAGGTTCCCGTTGACCCTCCAGAGTTGAGTCAGGTTCCCGTTGAGCCTCCAGAGTTGAGTCAGGTTCCCGTTGACCCTCCAGAGTCGAGTCAGTTTCTCGTTGACCCTCCAGAGTCGAGTCAGGTTCCCATAGGGCTAGTCACCGTTGACTTTCCAGAGTCAGGGCTAGTCACCGTTGACCTTCCAGAGTCAGGGCTAGTCACCATTGACCTTCCAGAGTCAGGGCCAGTCACCGTTGACCTTCCAGAGTCAGGGCCAGTCACCGTTGACCTTTCCAGAGTCAGGGCTAGTCACCGTTGACACTCCGGAGTCAATTCAAGTCCCCGGTGAAATTCATGGACAAGGGCAAATCACCAGTATTCTTCAAGAGCAAGGTCAAGTCACCAACTACCTTCATGGGCAAAGGCAAGCTACCATTGATCTTCATGAACAAATGCAAGTCACCAATGATCTTTATGAACAAATGCATGTCACCAATGATCTTCATGAACCAATGCAAGTCACCAATGATCTTCATGAACCAATGCGAGTCACCAATGATCTTCATGAACAAATGCAAGTCACCAATAATCTTCATGAACAAATGCAAGTCACCAATGATCTTAATTTGCAGAGTCAGGCCACCAATGATCTTCATGAGCAGAGTCAAGTCAGCATTGATCTTCTTGAATCTATTCCATTTTTTTAATGATTTTTATTTGAAATTATTGTCCCTGGATCGGTACGATCCTCTTGTAATAAAGCAGAGGTGGTAGCAGAAATATTTTTTTGAGTATCAACTCTGGTTGAAAAGAAGCGATCTAATCCTGTTTACATGAAATAAGCCTGCTCCCGAGCAGGTTTAAGCTTACGGACCTGTTGCTATGACAGCAGCTCTGGGATGAGCTTCGAAGAACCAAACGATCCAAGATCATGCCAAATCATCAAAATTCAAATCCAGCTAACTGAGTTAGCGACATACGAAGAACAGGCCCCTAGAGTCTCTGGCCATGGATTGAACGGCCACATTCCACGTGTCATGAAACAAAGGGAGAGGCAGGGCTTCATTTTACCTAATTTGTTCTGTGCCAGAGGATATTGGACTGTACCAGCATTGTTCAAACTCTGGGGGGATTCTTTACTTCATTTAAATGTAATTGTTTCTTTGTTTCTTTGTTTGAACAGTTTCCTTATTTTGATTTAGGTAACTGGTTGTACTATGTTTGTTAATGATAATGTATGGTTCGTTGTGAATATTTATTTTTATTTGGGGGTTTATCTGTTAAACTGATATTTAATTGTTTACCTTTAATTTTGTCTGGTAGAATCTAGATGGGTATATTTGGAGGTTGTTGATACTACCCATGCAGTCAGTTGGTAGCTCATTTGGGCTGATTCCAGTTCTGTCATTGTTTTTCTACTTTGCTAGCAGGGCAGATTTATTCTTTTTTTTGGGGCCTGTTTAATTTCAGTTATTTCTCCTTTATTATAGTTGAGTTTGTAGGGATTATGTTGGACTGGACTTTTGTTATATCTGTTCCTGTGGATTCGATTAACCTTTTTGTTTTTGTTCGATCAAAGAATAAATCAACCATTTTTGCCCACAACTGTCCTGCTTGTTCTTGGCCACCACCACACCCATACTCGGATTCTGTGCTCGGCGTTTCACCTATATAAGTGCACACACACAGCATTGAGTAGTGAACACACACACCCAGGGCAGTGGGAAGCCAGGGAGTAGTTGTGGGTTTGATGTCTCAAGGGTCTCACCTCAGTCGTGGTATTGAAGGTGGAGTAGAACACTGGTCATAAACTTCCCCCACCTACAATCCTTGCAGGTACTTTGCCTCAAACCAATGACCTTTGGGTTACAAGTCTGACTCTCTAAAGCCCCTTTCACACTGCATGTCAGACCTGGCAAATTGCCGGAACATTGCCGGGTCGCCTGCTGTGTGAAATCAAACACATCCCGGGATCGAGGACCTAGTAACATTGCCAGGTGAAATCTCGGGACGAGCGCTGTGTGAACAAAAGTCAGATCTAATGCTGTGTTGTAGTGATTATGCACATAATCGTGCGACTATTTTACTGGCTGCTTTGAAGGAAGATCAACATTCACAACAAAAAATATGTGCAAACTGTAATGAAGCAGAGATCAGTTAGTTCTTAACTTGCCGTGCTGATGGCGAGATCATTCACCAGCTTCAGTGTAAGTATAACGTGCCTAACGTTTTCGCCTGTACATTACACGTCACGCCCTGATGTCACGTGTCATTACGGGACCTTTATGGGTTGTGTGTGAACGCAAGCATATATTCTGGGTAATCACTGGCAGTGTGAAAGTGTAAAATCTAGAGACCCGGGAACAACTGACGGAACACTTGACCCGTGTATTTGTTGGAATCGCAGTGTGAAAGGGCTTAACCATTAGGCCATTACTGCCCCCTGTGTCGCAGCCCATAAATTCACTATTTTCCTACTGTAGTTTCCACAGAAGATTTGGCCCCTTTTTATTATTTATTGCATGTTCAGAGTGCTGTGTTTACATGGTGATGCATTACATATATTTAACAGTGAATTAGGATCTAACGGTTGCGGTAGAGTATTTTAAAAGAGTACAGCTGCACAGAAACAGAATCACAGTAGAACTATCACCCACTTCAAATATATTTTTCTCCAAGTTGCCTGAATAATAAACTGTTGATAATGATTTCATCATGTTCTGTCTGTCATCAATAGATTTCTATATCTCTGTGGATGTTATGCTTGCTTTATTAATTCAAAATATGTATGCAAACATAAACGTTTATTCTAATCAAAAGAGTTTTGGTTTCTCTCACCATGCATAGCACTTTAACTTAATTATATTGTAAAATACATGTTTTATTTATCTTTTTACAATATTGGTCATCATATTACACAGTTATCACCTAAACCTCAATGAACAACATACTCTTAGTAATTTGATTTTGAAAGTCTTTGTGTTTATATATTCTTACCTTAAAGTGTAAGATTAGTGGGGGTTTTTTTAAGATAATGGTTGTCAAAGCTTTCTGCCTTTAACAATAGTGCTATAATTGCCCGAGAGATCTCTATCACAACAAATAGAGTGAATGTGAGATTTACAGAGACTGATGTGTCTTAATTACCCCTTCTGGTCTCCCACTCCGATTTACCGCCTACACTGCGCAGCAGTAAATGCCCTATTAAGAAGATAACAGTCCATGCAAGACGTAAAAATAAGACATTACATGTTTCAGGCTGGTAAAGGTTAAAAGGTGAACTCAGGAACAATCAAGTCAAGGTCATATATTTGCATGCTGGTTATAATTCTGGAGAAAATCATTACAGTGGACACTTTCAGACTGAACATGCCTAATGATAAAAAGACCACTTAACCCAATAGATAGATAGATAGATAGATAGATAGATAGATAGATAGATAGATAGATAGATAGATAGATAGATAGATAGATAGATAGATATTTGTGTTTGTTCTACATCACTCTTGATCTTAATTCAAGTCAAGATCCCCCAAGTGGCACTTTTAGGACATCAGCTGTTTAATCCTCTTTCCTTTGTGGATTCATTGGCTCATTCAAGGCTGGATTGTTGACATTCTGTAGCCTGTTAAAAGACATTTGCAAGTGTGTGTGTGTTAATATGAGGGGCACTTAAGAAGCCTCTCTGCCCCATGTGGCCCTCGGTCCCTCAGGATCAGTTATCCCACTGATTTAAGTAGCGACTGTCAGCTGTAATTTGTCCCCCTTCTCCACGCCTTTCCAGCAGGGACGCCCTCTTTAAAATATTATGAAAAGATCAGCTGTAGGTCTGTGTGTTTAGTTGAATGGTGGCTGCTCAAAGGGCAGAGACAATAATAGGTTACTATTATGAGAGCAGAGGGGAGGTAAGTTTTAAAACCAGTCACAGGGTTACACAAGCGACTTGTTTCAATTAGCTATAAAATAAAAAATAAAAAAAGAATTGTTTGCAACATTGATCCCAGAGAACAAGTGAAATTAACACTGAAATGCCTCAAGAACATAAAGATAGACTAGACAGAGAAAAGGCTTTGAGAAAGGAATACTTGCAGATTTTTATTTTTGTATTGCATTCAAAAGTTTGGGGGTCAATAAGCTAATTTTACATTTTATTTGTTATATTTTATTCTTTTTTATTTATTTTAATAAATAAATACCTTTATTCAGCAAGGATGCATTAAATTGAAAAGGTGACATTAAAAGTTACAGAAAAACATTTATAATTTAACAAAATATTTTTGTAATTTTAATTAAAAACTGCTGTTCTTTTGCACGTTTTACTCAAATAATCCTTATAATAATAATAATAATAATAATAATAATAATAATAATAATAATAATAATAATAATAATAATGGTTTCTAACAAAATATTAAGTGTCATGATTATTTTCAACATGATAATAAGACGTATTAGGTTCAAATTGCAATTTTATTGCAGCTTTAAAGGGCTCTACTCGATCCCACCCAAGGAATAAGGGTCTTATCTAGCAAAACAATCAGTCATTTTGCATGTATTGCATTAGCTCCATGATGTGCGTCCACAAAAAAAAAAAAAAAAAAACACATTACATAATTACATAATTGCATTGGAAACATCATGCATGGTTAGACTGGGTCGGTACTTCAGCCTACATCAGGCGTGACCTTTCCAATGTGATTACGTGATGCGTAAAGCCAAGCTTATGCAAGAGGGGAATTTGTGGTTAAAAAGTATACAATTGTATTTTTTTTTAAGAAAATTATAATATTTTAACCACAACTCTATTCTTTTTTGTTTTCTATTTTCCTTATTTTTTGCATTAAACCGATCATAAAAAGGAATGGTGACTGACATAATAATTCGCCATAGTCTTCAGAGTCACGTGTGCAAATACCTGCTCACATCTGACCTTGTGGCGGCTCTACTTCTGTCTTGTTGTCACATGCTTCCTGTGGAATAGATGTTCCGTTGTTACTTTAATCACTTTACTCACCCCTGCTTTCAAAAGCGTTTCGATGAGAATATGAATTAGCGAAGTAAAATTCGATGTGAAAGGGCAGCTTCTCAACAACCACTCAGTGTTTGCAACATAATACGGCAGGTGTGTGTGTTGCATTCCAATAAATCCCTTTGTGACTCCATCTTACAACTTATTCATTTGCTTCCAGATTAATAAGCGCAGCATGATTGCAAATAATAGTTTGTGACATATTGTGTTGGCAGCATGAAAGGTTTTAGTGAAGCAGCCAGGGAGGATTGCCTTGTTTGATTTATCTGCCTTTGATTCATAAAGGAAAATCAATGAAACAATTCTTTCCATTTTCCAGTTTCCTATTTGCCTGTTTCCAATACACTGTTAAAATAAGCCTTTGGACTTTGCAAACGAAGACTTTTCAATTATACAGCACTTGTATGCATTAGATTAGCTTGGGGGGGGGGGGTAGGGGTGGGGGTGATAGAAACATATCAGAGGAGTGTACACTGGCCGTCCCTGTGCAGAAAGAGCTAAATAGAATTTCACAGCCACGGTGGCTAAGAACCATGGACAAAAATTGCTCAATATCTTGGTTCCTGGCCAATTTTCTATCCCTATTGTTTGGCAGTGTTTGATAGTGGAGGATGGTAATGTAATATACATAATTCATACGGCCTCTTCATTGCTGATTCTGCTGTCCTGTCTGTTTATGTGGGTAAAATAGATTCTACAGTGTCTATTAGGCCAATATAACACAGACTGGAGGATTTGGCACATTTTATGTAAAGAGACAGAAAGCCCTGAACACGCTGGACTGATGCACGGTGCTCACCATCTTCTATGTGAAATGTTTCCATTAGAATACACTGCTTTATTTCAGACAAGAGTTTTTATGTCCTCAAATGGCTTCAAGACATGTCAAATGTTTTGATTAAATATATATATATATATATATATATATATATATATATATATATATATATATATATATATATATATATATATATATATATATATGTATATATTAAGGTTAATATAATATCTTGGTATTTTAACTTTCATTTCTTATTGTAAATCATACATCTACAGTACCTTTTTTACCTTTTGACAGCTGCTCAAACGTTATCATTATTATTATTATTATTATTATTATTTATTATGTTTTTTTACAGTGTATTCAGTAAAAATGGATAGTACAGATATTTTGTTACATATTTAGTTCTTTATTGTAATTAAAGTAATAATTATTATTGTTATTATTTATTTTTTTTTGCTCCATCAGAATTGTGGATATTAAAAATGCAGCTGTGACCAAGCCAATAAAAAAATACAACCCCCCCCCAAAAAAAATAAATAAATAATAATAGCCCTTTAAAAAGTAAATATGTAATTTGCTATAAACAATGTTAAGTATGTTTTTTTTTATCTCTTAGTGTAGTTATAAAAAAAAAGAAAAAAAAAAAGAATGCTATTTCATAATTTCATATGTACATTGACAATACAAATTTGTAATGTGAACAGGTCATACACATATTTCCTGAACAATTAATTTGCTGTTTGCTATTATGTTAACTTTATGTTAACGTCTCATACCCAAAA
>NC_068418.1:22500-36977 GCF_023724105.1 Carassius gibelio
ATGTTACTGAGAACTGACTTCTGCCCTCACCTTCAATCTGCAGTGAATACTACAGTACATATTTAAAATTCTTGCCAAATACGCTTGCATGGCATCCACACATGTAGAGTTTGTGAGGAACTGCTTGTTTGGTGTCAGCTTCCCTGCACAGTGTGCAAGCATGCTTAATAGCAGGCGTGAGACCTGTCTTTGATTTTGAGAAGTGTGTATGTGAGACAGAGAGAGAGATACTGGAGTCTGAAGCTTCACCTAAGTGTACTGAAGCAGAGAAATAATGGTACCCCTGTCTGTTTAAGAGAGAGAGAGCATGAGAGAAAGGGGGGCTTTAGCATTTAGAGAGGCTTTTCGAGGTAACTGACATGACGTGGTACTCAGATGTAAATACCGTCCGGCAGAAACTATGATGAGATCTGTGAAGCGTCTGCTTGCTGCCATCATTTTGTGTCTAGGTTGGCATCACCCACCTCACCCAGAAACATGTTTAAAATAGCAGAACTAACAACCCTTCGACGCACATGCATGACTTTAGCACAGTTGCTGGGATCTCTGCCATTTTCACTCCTGTGAACAGTGCTGGCTTACCCTGCATTTATAAAAAATCCCCTCACTTCATCTATATGCTCAGCTTAAAAAGAGTCCAGGGGTTCAGGCTTCACATTGCTTGCACCCCTGATTTTCTGTTGAGATGCTTCTTGATTATTTATTTCCCCCATAAATTTAGATGGAGTGGAATTTCCTTATATGGGTCCTAAGGGCACTTCTGCCGGAAGAGCGCGCGCTCCCGTATAGCAGAGCACTGAGAGCAGAGACATTCACTGATCAGAGCGAGAGCGAATTGTCACAAAAGAAGTGTTTTTTGGTTGCCAGGGCAATACAACCCTGCACAGATTACCAAAAAAAAACAGCATTAAGGGACCAGTGGATGGAGTTTATTTTTACAAAGCATCAACGGAGTTGTGCAAGTGTTTTTGTTTGTTCCCTGCATTTCGAAGATGCTTGTTTTACAAAAAAAGGCCCAGTTTGACGCCGGATTTGCATATAGTTTATTTCTTAAGGATAATGCAGTCCCAACGAAAAAGGGTCACGATCGTGTGTTGGAACCACAGGCGGTGAGTAAAACTGCTTCAGATATCTCTGTGTTGTTAACTTAGCTATCGGCGTGTAAGCACATCAAGTAAATAACATGCGATGTTGGCATTAAACTGCACTTCCCACATGTACACCAAAAAAAAAAAAAAAAAAAGACGACATAAAGAGGAACTTAGTCATTTTCCAAAACCGCTAAGCAAATATATACAGTTTCAATACATACTAGGGCTGTGCAAAAAAATCGAATGCGATTTCCATGCACCTCTCATCAGTAAAGACGCTCTTTTAATTTGAAGTATATATCCAGCATGTGCGTTCAGAACAGGGTTGCCAGGTTTTCACAACAAATCCTGCCCAGTTGCTTCTTAAAACTATTCCAAAACTAGCCCAATCGCGTTTCCGGCAGACTTGGCAACACTGGTTCAGGTGGAGCGGCAGTTACTACACAGAGCCGTAGTCTACTGATAACTAACACAAAATCGCTTTCAAAATCGACAAAGGATCGCCTGCGATTTTAACATCGATTTTGTGCAGATTGTCAGTGAATTACGGCTCGGTGTAGTAAATGCCAACCAGTGTTGCCAGGTCTGTGGGGGTTGTTTTTCATGTCCGCGGGTCACATCGACCCCAATACAAATAACGTGATATTTAACCCCTAAAACGCAAATTTTACCAAGGCAACCCTGCTAAAAAACGTATATTTTAACCCCGG
Organism: Carassius gibelio; assembly: GCF_023724105.1. Classification (NCBI taxonomy): domain Eukaryota; kingdom Metazoa; phylum Chordata; class Actinopteri; order Cypriniformes; family Cyprinidae; genus Carassius; species Carassius gibelio. The sequence goes on from NC_068418.1 coordinate 24,302, forward strand.
GAAGCAATGTTTTATCGGGGAACCTTCTGGAAGCAGGGTTGGGCTAGTTTTGAGAAGCAACTGGGCAGGATTTGTTGTGAAAACCTGGCAACCCTGATCTGAACACACGTGCTGGAGATATACTTCTAATTACAGGAGCGTCTTTACTGATGAGATGTACATGAAAATCGCATTCGATTTTTTACACATCCCCAACATAGAGATGTCGTTGCTGATGCTGCTCTTGTTAAATTTCAGCCTCTGGATCTGATTCTGGATCATAAATATATGCTGAATCTGACTGTTAGCCATGGTTTGTTTTGGATGATGTTTTTTTCCTCACGGTAATGTCACAGCTTCCAAACACTCTCAACACAAAAGCCTACTCACGCTAATAAAACTAAAGACTTTTTGGAGTTATGAAGAATGCAGTACTACTCTATAGGTACTCAAGATTAACAGGATATTGAGTGAAAACGAGCATTTCACCCCCCCCAACCCCCCCCCCCCCTTTAATCACAGCCTTTAGTCTGTTGGGATTTGTGGTTTTTACTAACTTTGCACATCTAGACTTTGAGATATGTGCTCACTCTTCTTTGCAGAACTGCTCAAGTTCAGTACAATTTAATGGTAAAAATTTGTGGACTGAAGTTTTCAAGCCATTCCACAGATTTTCTATGGGGTTTAAGTCTAAATGGGCTTCTATTCATTTATAAAAGCTATGAATTTTTTGTGTGTATCCATCTCCTGACGTGTGCATGTCCACAACTTTATCCCAAAGATTGTTTGACAGTGCCCTATTAAGTAGTGCAGGAGAAATGACAAAAGTGAGGTGCGCTGGTGCCCTGTGCTCTGCCTTTCTCTCTCTCCTCTTCCTCTCTTTCTGTTCGCTGTGGGGTGTGAATCCGTGCTATTTGCCCGTGGCGGGTCTGGCAGTCACACACTGCTGTCTGCAAGGTAAACAGAGGGTATGGTTAGGCGAGTCTTTGGGAGCCATCTCTCCCCTCTCTGTGTGTCTCCCAGGTTTATGAAGCCGGTGCCTGATGGGGTGCAGGTGTGGCCTCTCAGCCCGTGATGAGCAGGTTCAGGAGGTGTGGTGGCTTGGTTTCCAGGGCAGAGTCGGGGACTCGGAGCACTGGCTCCGATTGTGAGTGCTCTCTTTATCCGCTGGAATGCTGCCTCCGCCTCAGGGCTCCAGGGGGTCTCCTCCGGCTGACCCTTCCTGGTCAGGTCTGTCAGGGGAGAAGATAAGGAGGAGAAGTTAGGGATAAAACAGCGGTAATAGCCCGCCAACCCCAAAAAGGCCTGTACCTGAGTCTTAGAGGCAGGCTGCAGCATAGAGAGGATAGCCGTCACCTTCTTTTCTTGGGGCCTGATGAGGCCACAACCCACCTAGTAGCCCAGGTACTTAGTTTCAGCTAGGGCCAGGTGACACTTCTGGGGGTTGGTGGTCAGGCCAGCCTGGCATAGTTCCAACAGCACCCGCTGCAGCTGCTCCAGATGGTCCTCCCATGTCTCAGATTGTATAATGACATTGTTGAGGTAGGAGGCCGCATAGGACTGGTATGGCCAACGGAGGACATCCATTAGGTGCTGGAAGGTGGCGGGGGCCCTGTGCAGGACAAAGCGAAGGACCCGGTATTGCCAATGGCCACTTGGGGTCGAGAACGCCATCTTCGGTTTGGCCTGCTTCATTAAGGGGACCTGCCAGTAGCCCTTGATGAGGTCTAGGGTAGAGATAAACCAGACCTTTCTCGTCAACCCATGGCATCGGATAACCTTCAGAGACCTCGTTTAAGCGGTGGAAGTCATTACAGAAGCTGAGGGTGTGGTCGGGCTTTGGAACCATGACGATGGGGCTGGACCAATGGCTGCATGATGGTTCTATTACCCCTAACTTCAGCATCTCCTGCACCTCTTCCTCGATGGCATGTCACTGAGCATCCGGGGCACAATAAGGCCGCTGCTGGACGATGACTCCAGATGGTGTGCGGACATGGTGCTTGAGGACGTGGGTCCGCCCAGGCTGGGGGGAGAACACATCGGAGAACTGACTGACCAGATGTTGTAGCTCCGACTTTTGGGGGGCCATGGGAGGTGTGGTGGCGAGGGCTGAGAGCTGGGGTCAGGACCAGACCCAGCACTTCAGGAGATTCATGTGGTAAAACTGGTACTCTTTTCTTCTCCCTGGCTGCCGTACTCGGTAGGTGACGGGGCCAACTCTTTCCGTTATGGTATTTGGCCCCTGCCAGCTGGCCAGGAACTTGCAGGCAGCCATGGGGACCAGGACCATAACGTGGTCTCCTGGCTGAAACTCCAGTGGCTGGGCCACCCTGTTGTAATGTTGTTGCTGGGCTTGTTGGGCCTTGGTAAGGTGTTCCTGGACTATAGACATCACTCTGTCGATCCGCTCTCGCATCTCCCGCACGTGTTCCACGGTGGTTCAGTGTACCGCCGGTTGTTGTTCCCAGACCTCTCTGGCGACGTCAAGCAGGCCGCGGGGCTGATGGCTGAAGAGGAGTTAAAATGGGGTGAGGCCAGTAGACGCTTGGGGCACCTCTCAGATACCAAAGAGTACATAGGGTAACATCCTATCCCAGTCCCAGTCTTTGGCAGCCACCCTATGTAACATCTGCTTCAACATCTGGTTGAATCGTTTGACCAGCCCATCGGTCTGGGGGTGGTACACAGTGGTGCGGAGCTGCTTTACCTTCAGCAGTCGACAGTGGCCAGCCATTAGCCAGGACATAAACGGGGTGCCCTGGTCAGACAGTATCTAGGCTGGCATGCCAACCCGACTACACAGCAGGAATTGCTCCTGGGGATGGCATTCGCAGTGACTTTACGTAGGGGAATGGACTCTGGGTAGCGGCTGAAAGGGGGGAAGTGAGCGTGGCAACATCCGCTGACAGGTTGGGCAGGCCTGGCAGAAGCGCTTGACCTTGGCCTCCAGGCCCGGCCAGTGAAAAATGTCACTTCCGTCTTGGTCAGAGGAACGACCAGCAGGGTCTTCTCCTCCCCACTATGCTGCGCGACACAGTAAAGCAGGCCATTTTGCACCACAAAGTGAGGGGTTGGATGGGGTACTGGCTGGAGCTCCTTCCCTTCGGCAATCCTCACCTGGGCCCTGCATTGTTTCAAGTGGTCGCCCTCATGTTGCTCTCTTGCATACGCTCCCAGTCACCTGCAGGAAGAGGTCAAAGTAGAGGTTAGGATTCTGGGAGGGTGACTCACCATCTCTGGGGCTGTCCGAGGCCAGGCACCGGGTGGCACTGTGATGGTGATGCGCCACGCCGGGACCTCCCATGTGTCCCCGTGCTCGCCAACTTCACAAGCTCATCGATATTGGTCAGGTTCCACATGCCGGCTGCCTGACGTAGAGAGTGAGGAAGGGCCCGGAGAAAGCGGTCAACCACTGCACGCACCGCTAGCTGGTGTGCAGTGGGACCCCCGGCCAGTAGCCGGTGTTGGGCGAGGCGTGAGAGCTCGGTGGCTTGGGCACGGGCCGGCTGACACGGGTTAAAGGTCCAATCATGAAAGAGCTCGGCGGCGCGATAGCCTTGATCTCCTTCTTCAGCTCCCCGTAGGAAGCACTCTGCTCTGGTGTGAGCGCAAAGTATGCCCGTTGTGCCTCACCCGTCAAAAGTTTCAACACATTTCGCCCCCACTCGTCCCTGGGACATGCCTCCTGGGCTATGATGGTTTCAAATGTTTGTAGGAACATTTCGACGTCACCATGCAACGTCATCCTCGGGATCAACTGCGCAGCATGGGCATGGGGTCAGGCAGCACGCGCTCGGTTTCCCCTTGTCGGGAGGCCATGTGGTCCATAATCTGCTGCTGGCGGATGCTCACATCAGTGAGGTGCTTCAGCAGTTCTTCCATTTGTGCCCGTCTGGGGAAACAAAAAAAAAAATTTACTCAATGTAAAGGGATCCCTTCACTGTAATTCCCACATTCTCCACCAGTTTGAAAGGGTGAAGAAGCACATGACAAGAGGATGTAGTTAAATTCCCCGAGGGGTGGATTTTTATTAAGTAGTGCAGGAGAAATGACAAAAGTGAGGTGCGCTGGTGCCTGAATTCCACAATGATCTCCTTAGTCTACTGGTTGTTTAGTTCCAGATTGTTGGTAGCACACCACACAGCCTCGTGCTGTACCTAATCCCTGTAGGCTGACTCATGATCATCTTTGGTCAGACCTACCACCTTGGTGTCATTTGCAAATCTGATTATGGTGTTGAAGCCTATAAACAGGAACACAGTCGTGGGAGAATAAAGAGTACAGAAGAGGGTTCAGTATGCAGTCCCGTGGCACGCCGGTGTTCAGGGTGATGATGGAGGAAGAGAGGTAATCTAACTTTATAGACCGGGGTCTGTTAGTCAGAAAATCTAAAGTCCAGTTGCAGAGGGATGTGCTGATTCCAAGCTGGCTGAGCTTCGAGATCAGCTTGGAAGGGATTATAGTGTTAAATGCAGAGCTTAAATCAATGAATAGCCTTCTCACATATGCATTTTGACTGTCCAGGTGGGTGAGGGAGTGCCGTAGAGATGGCGTCCTCTGTTGACCTATTGTGGCGATGGTATGGGTCTAGTGTAGCAGGGAGACAGGATTTTAAATAAGATACAACCAGCCTCTCAAAGTACTTGGCAATGATGGGGGACAGGACGGAAGTCATTAAGGGCCGAGGCAGTAGAATGCTTCAGTACTGGCACACAATGGTGGAGGTTTTGAAACTAGTGGGGACAGTTGCCTGGGTCAGGGACAGATTGAAATTGTCCATGAAGACCTCAACCAGCTGCTCTGCATAGGCTTTAAGCACACAACCAGGTATTCCGTCAGGTCCAGCTGCCTTCCGTGCTTTCACCTGACACATAATGGAGTAACATCTGAGATGGAGAGTGTGACAGGCAGATAATTGGGTGGAAGCTCAGCTTTGAGGGAGGACTCATTATTTTGATCAAAACGAGCATAAAAGTGATTGAACTCATCAGGAGAGGAGGCAGAGCTTGAGGGAGGCACAGTGCTGGGTGGTTTGTTTCATTCAGTAAAGCCTTAAATTTAATTTCAGAATGATTTGTATTGTCTTATGAAATATTGGTAAATATAGATAAAGTGTATTGCTGAGTGTACCGACAAGTACTTATGGTGATCTAAAATACACTTTTATTTCATTTACATTAAAACTTTGAATTCAGATTTATTTATAATTACAAATTTTTTAAGATGAAGTTGTAAATTAATACATGTAAAATACATAAATATAAAATAATAACAAAGTACTTTGCATGGCTTTTCATTATTGTAAAGGTTACTTAAGTGTGTTCAGAAACATGGTCACGAAAGCATTTTTTTTTTAGTACATTTAAGTGGCCTTTTATTTCATTAAGATTCCATCATCTTCAAAAACAGTTGTTTAAATATACTTTCACTGAATATTGTAGTTGGCAAAGCAGCAGTGCTGTTCAACCAAAACAGAAAAACTTCTTCTGCTCTCCTGAATAAATAAGCACTTTTCAAACTCTGCTGCTCTCTGTTTCACAGAAACCTGGCTGAATTAAGCCATTCTGAAAGAAAATGTGCTGTCTTGATTTAGAAGTGCTCTTCATTGAACCTCATATCATTTTGTCCCCAGCTTTAGGACTCTCTGATCAGTGTCTGGTTCATCTTATACTGACCTACAGATAGGAACTGAAAAATGTTTAACCTGTAATAAGGACTGTAAAAGTAATAATAATAATTCCTTACATTTATATAGCACTTTTCTAGGCACGCAAAGCGCTTTACATACTCAGGGGGTATCTCTTAATCCACCACCAGTGTGCAGCATCCACCTGGATGGACTAATGAAGCAAAGTGGGATTCACATGCCTGCTTTGACTTTATCAATTAGAGTGGTTTTGAAGCTGCTTGCAGTTTTAAAAAACTTTTGTGTCCCACACCGCACCCATTCTGACATTGTCTCCATGGATCTGTTGAAACCTCTAGCAACCCCCCTCTCCCCCCTCCTGCACTTCGGGTTTTTGAAAAATAGCTAGTGTGACAGGTATTCCAGAGACAGTAGAGAAGGCCCAGACAGCGTTACACAAGCATGTCATAAAACCTGCACTGACCAGCTGGCCCACATCATCACACAGATCTTCAACAGATCACTGGAGCTGTGCGAACTCCCTTCCTGATTTAAATGCACCACCATCATCTCCTTCCCAAAGAAACCTCAAATTACATGACTATATGATTACAAACCTTTTACACTAACATCTGTTGTCATGAAGTTGTTTGAATAACTGGTGCAGATTTGCCTGAAGGACATCAATAGACCCTTGCTGGACCCATGTAGTTTGCTTACTGTGGTCTGTGGACAATGCAGTAAACATGGTACTACATTATATCCTACAATATCTGGACAAATCTGGGACTTAACTGAATATCCTGTTTGTGGACTTCAGCTTGTTCTCCACCAGGAGGGTGATGAGTCTGCTTAATGAAACAAGGTTAAAGAGCTGGCTGTCTGGTGTGTTCACAACAACCTGGAGGTGAACATGCTAAAAACAGTGGAGATGATGAGTGGAGGGATGACTGGACTTCAGAAGGAACCCCCTGCATTCAGCACCATGGACAGCACTGCAAAAACAGTGGAGTCGTTCAAGTTCCTGAGCATCACCATCTCTCAGGACCAGAAGTGTGAATTCCACATAAGCCCCTTTCACACTGCATGTCGGACCCGCAATATTCCCGTAACATTGCCTGGTCACCTTCTGTGTGAGAGCAACCACGTCCCGGAATTGATTACCGAATTGAACCCGGGTTGGGGACCTAGTAACATTGCGGTAATCGATCCGGAACGAGCGCTGTGTGAACAAAAGCCAGATCTAATTCCGTATCGAAGTGATGACGCGCGTTATCGCGCGACTCTTTTACCGGCTGTTTTGAAGGAAGATCAACATTCGCGACGAAAACATATGTGCAAACTGTAATGAAGCAGAGATCAGTTAGTTCCTCACTTTCCGCGCTGACGCCGAGATCGTTTGCTTGCTTCAGTTAAAGTATAACGTGCCTAGCGTTGTCGACTAATACATTACACGTCACGCGCTGATGTCACGTGTTGTTACGGGATCTTCAAGGGTTGTGTGTGAAAGCACGCACATATACCGGGTCATCACTGGCAGTGTGAAAGTGCCAAATCTAGCGACCAGGGAACAATTACAGGAACACTTTACCCCTGTATTTGCCGGAATGGCAGTGTGAAAGGGGCTATAGACTCCATTGTCAAGAAGGCCCAGCGGAGGCTGTACTTCCTTCGCTAGCTGAGGAAGTTCAACTTGCCATAGGAGCTGCTGCTACAGTTCTACTCTGCAGTCGTGAATCTGTCCTCTGCACTTCTATAACTATCTGGTTAAGCTCAGCTACCAAATAAGACCTTAGAAGATTGCAGCAGATAGTCCAGATTGCTGAGCACACCACTGGTACAACCCTCCCCACTCTCCAAGAACTGCACTCATCTGGAGTGCATTGAGAGCTGGCCAAATCAATTTGAATATACAACTGTACACACAAATACCATCTATTGTCTACTTTCCGTATTGTGTTTTTTTCTAATACTTATTCTATTTTATTACTTTTATTATCTACGTATATCTTATCTTGTCACTGTCATTCTCTTTGTGCTGTGAAAGACTCTCTCAAAAGTCGAAAACACCTAGTGATTTTCCTCGATTAACCCCTTAGGTATTGAAATTTGGTACCGAACGACAAGACATTTTCCGATATTTAATGGTATCGAGGCAATTCAGTCATTGCCTAAATAAACTACCGGCATACAAGCATGACTTTAGTTTGTGCACCCCAAATTTTCCTGCTGAGGTCCTGCTTGATTGTATTGATTTCCCTGATAAAGTAAATGTATCACTTTTTGAGCGGAGGTTGAAATTAAGACACAGCAGAGGATTGTGTGTCAATGCAGGTAACGATTTTGTGTTTGGAGTGGAGGACTCTTAATAAGCTTCGGTTTAAGACACTGTGTAAAGTGCTGAAGATGAGATCAGTCTGTCTGTTTACTGTGCATGGCCTAATTGAGAAAGATGAGGCTGATACCAAGGCTATAATTAATGTCACACACAGCACAGACAACGCAAGGTCACCGAGTGTTTGACAAGAAATGTTATTTAACAACAAAGACAGGGGCTAATCAATAATTTACTCATTTTTCTACTCGCTTTTGCGTTCAGTGGCATCTTTATCATACTGCTCTGAGTTCTCTGTGTATGTGTGTGTTTTGGAATATCAGCTGTGGCCCATCCTTTCAGTAAAAACATGCCATTTGGGAGGGTTTTCTGTTTATTTGCCACCATTAAAGACATGAAACTTACCAACTTAAAAATGACATGTAAGGGCATTTGCATAATGCAAAATTGAATTTCCCTGAATACATGTATTAATCTGAATTGTAAAAAGCAGTGGTGGGGCTGCTTACATGCTGGAATAGGCATCTTGTGGTTTGCCTTCCTGAGGCGAGACTTGAGTTTTATGTGTGTTTATAATAAATTGCATATTTAAGCTCGCAGGAAATCACTGGGAGACATCCATCCTACACTCTCTCATTTATGGCGTTGTCTTTAATTAAACCATGGAAAGAGCCAGCAATTTGTTTCTGAACACTGTCTAATGTCTGAGTCTGCTTATTAGATATTAAATTGATGCATAATTCAGGCAATTAAGAAAGTAATCACACAAAGTAATGTAATGGAAGTTAATTATTACTGCATAAGCAAACAGTTCATTAATGCCAGTTAATGTTGTAACTGCATCATGCTCAGGCTTCGCATCTCAGTGTGTGTGGTTCTGCTTATTCTATTATGAATGTAAATTATGTATGACTCACCTGCAGATGAAGGAGATGAAGGAGTCCTCTGGCAGTATGATAGTGTATTGGTCAGATGGTAAGGCTCTTTGGAAAAACATGCCTTTGGCAACATTTCTGCAAAATGACATAACACTGAACATTTTGCAACACTTTTTGAATGTGAAATGTCCAATGAGTGGTGCTCATAGCACTTTCGGTTTATTCTGAAAAGGCCAAATGTTATTACATTGATTGTTGTAGATATGTGACTGGTGCTACAAGATTAATTCTCAATCGTGTTTGAAAATAACTTTTATAAAATGATCTTGTAGTCATGTACCATAGTATCTGTTGACTGAATTGGTACTTTAAGGTACTTCAAAGAATAATATGGTATTGATATAGTTTTTTTTTTTTCCAGTTCTACAGTGACTAAGAACTTTCTAATATAATGTTTTATTTATGTATGCATGTATGTAATAATTTATTCCTTACTTAACTAAACTTCTGTATGCAGAAGACTCTATAAAGTTTAATTTAATTCATTACTTCAGGTAGATTTTAAATAGGGAGACAGCTCTTTGCTAGTTGTACTTGTTAGTCAGTTTTTGATAGTGTTTGGCTTAATTTCAAGGATTTTGAAACAAAACCTTGACTTTTCTCTCTTTTTTCTGTCTTATTGTCTCTTATTTTTTCCTGTTTTAAAACAGACCCATACAACAGGCCTGTCCAAGGTGGTCTTGTTTCTCGGAGGAAACATGTGTGTCACAGTTGACCTTTGCAGGGGTCAGGAGGTTTTTATATTGCCTGACATGTTTGAGAGTTAATAGAGACGCTTACCAACACTCCCCTGGGTCATCCCATTTATTAAGCTACAATGAGTTGCATCTGTCTACAGCAAATCAAGGGGACCTATCAGCCAGGGTCAAACATGCACCAGTAGACACCATCAACACGCTCCTCACTCGTAATGCACCAGGTCTAATTCTCATAACACACACTCTCTGAGATGAGGAAGTGATCTGTGTCATGATGGACTACTGTAAGTGGATGTTAATTTCTGGATTGATTCTCTAGATAATATCTTAGGGACAGAGTTGTATTATTACAATTGTACAAATAGCAACAGAACAACATCAAGAACAAGACTGTATAACCTATAATAAAAGCCTTTTGAAGAGTCATGCTATAACATAGTATTAGTGAATCATAATTATACAGAGATAATAATGCACTCTCAGAAAAAAAGGTACAAAAGTTGTCACTGGGGCAGTACCTTTTCAAAAGGCACACCTTTTTATCTAAATAGACCATATTGGTACTTATATTATATTGGTATATTGGTATTTTATTACCTAAAATTTACTTTTTTTTTTCTGAAAGTGTTTATTAGAACAGCAAGGGATCCCTTATCAAGGGATGGGAACATATGAACGTTTTCTGAGGGACAGTCACTTGTTATAACAAACTTATTGAGGACAATTGTGTATTATAACCTAAAAAAAGGGACAATAACATAAAAATGTTTGAATAAAAATAGTCAGACCCATATTTTATCTATTAAACTACTATTCAAAAGTTTGGGATCATTAAGATATTTTGAAAAAAGAAAGAAAGAAAAAGGATCTTATACTCACTAAGGTTGCATTTATTTATTAATTGCATCTTTATTTAAGAATACAGTTAACCTGTAATACTGTGAAATACAGTAGTATAACAATTTAAGATAACTTATATGTTAATACATTTGTTAATAAACTTTTTTTAACTATGTTAATATATTTCAGAATGTCATTTATTTCTGTGATGCAAAGCTGAATTTTTCAGCAGCCATTATTCTAGTCTTCAGTGTCACATGTTCCTTTATTGATTATCAACATTGTTCTTATGTTGTTCTTTTTGTGGATTTTTTTCAAATAGAATCCTTTAATGACCAGACAATCCAAAAGTACATTATTTAATTGAAATATAAATATTTTTTGACATTAAGAATGTCTTTAGCTTTGAACAGTTCAATACAGCTGTCCTGAATAAAAGTATTAATTTCTTAAAAAATAAAATACAATAAATTAAAAATAAATAAAAAACAAGCTTTTGAATGGTAATTTATCGGGGAAATAGCATAATATAACAGTCTTGTAAAGGCATGCACTGTATAATAATATACTTATAAACAATAGTTGGGGACGAACACAGATAATGAGAGTATAGTAAGAAGTTTATTATAAAATCCTTATGAAGGGACTGGAATATTTAATGTCAGTCATATGAAGAGATAATAGCACAGTACAGCTTTAAGTGAGCTATATTATCTAGTCCTGTGTTTCAGTTATTTGTTGTTGTGCCGCTGGTCAGTGAGTTCAGGTCACAGAGCTGCCGTCTGTAATCACGGATAATAGTCAATTATCACAGAGAACTATCAGATCAATTACAGCTCAGTCAACACACACACACACACACACTGATCCTGTTTCCACACACAAACACTCTGGGATGTTGTTTTCTTTTAAACACTCAAAAAGCACTTCAGAATGCTCTGTTATGGCTCTGATTCTCCCTAGAAAAATGACTTTTAAGAATGTGATCCAAGGTTGGCCTTTTGTTTTGACAATGCACACAACGCACACAAAACCCATGCACACACGACAGATGGGGCTTTGCAATTGCTTTTTCAGCACTGGTTAATGGTGACAAAACTACTGTTATGTGCTTAACGACTGCTTGTATGTTACTGCCAGGTCTTTATGAGCACACTCTCCGTGGTCTGAATGTGTGTGTGTGTGCTTGGAATGACTGCATTGATGAAAGTTAATGCCTGAACGTCCCAAGATGCTCATTTTCTTCATTGCATTTAGATATGGGTTCCTTTCTGCAACCTGGCTGGTGTCTATTGCTTTGCTCTCTCTCTCTCTCTCTCTCTGGATGGAAATAAATGTGTTGGTGTAATGGAGGTGTGCTGGTCTCCTTCTGATGTATCATCTCCCCTCACTCTTTTATTTACACTCAGCTTCAGCTCAAATTGTGTTGTCATCTTAATGGGGAAAGATTCATCTGATGTTGTGCAGGTTTAGGGGGGTGAAAGAGATAGACGTTTCTCCTCAGCTTTTGTTTACACGCCAATAAAGGCTGTTAACTGTTTCAGATCCAGTGGCCACTTAACAGTTTCTCGACCCCAGGATTTTACTCGTGGAGTTATGGTGGAAAAATGCCTGATCAAGGATCAGATCATCCATCGATGTTTTAACAAATGATGTTAGTTAAATAAAGAATTAAGAAATTAAAATTTGTCTAATGTACCTTATTATATATGGTATAAAATCTACCCAAATTATGAGGTAAAACTTTTTATATTATATTATATTATATTATATTATATTATATTATATTATATTATATTATATTATATTATATTATATTATATTATCTGTAATAAAATTACAAGATTTATATAATATAATAAAATATAATATAAACTACATCTTCAAAATTTTCTATTCACACTGTTATATGACGTAACATATTATTTAATATACAGTTTAAGAGGGAGAAAACAGGAAATAACTTTATAATATATATACTGTGTGTGTGTGTGTGTGTGTGTGTGTGTGTATGTTAGAATTAATTTACGGTACATCACACCTTTGTACTGACAACTGCATTTCCAATTATATTTATATTTCTCCAATTTGCTCATCATATTGTCTGCAGTGTTAATTGAATATTGAAAGTGTCTGTGTATCAGAATACCAGAATAGGCTTTCATTCAAATTTGATGAATATGAAACTATATTTAATATTCAGATTTATTTAATTATTTTTGTTTGTTTGTTTATTTATTGATTGTTTTACTGTTTT
>NC_068418.1:37477-73640 GCF_023724105.1 Carassius gibelio
CAGGGCTGCCCTTTATCACCGGTTCTGTTCATAATTTTTATGGACAGAATTTCTAGGCGCAGCCAATGGCCGGAGAGTGTCCGGTTTGGGGACCATACGATTTCGTCGTTGCTTTTAGCGGATGATGTTGTTGTGTTGGCCTCCTCAGACCAGGACCTTCAGCGTGCACTGGGACAGTTTACTGCTGAGTGTGAAGCGGCTGGGATGAGAATCAGCACCTCCAAGTCCGAGGCCATGGTTCTCTGTCAGAAAAGCGGGGATTGCCCACTTCAGGTTGGTAAAGAGCTCCTGCCTCAAGAGGAGGAGTTCAGGTATCTTGGGGTCTTGTTCACGAGTGAGGGAAGGATGGAACGGGAGATTGACAAACGGATCGGTGCAGCTTCTGCAGTAATGCGGTCGCTGTACCGGTCTGTCGTGGTGAAGAAGGAGCTGAGCTGTAAGGCAAAGCTCTCGATTTACCAGTCAATCTACGTTCCTACTCTCACCTATGGTCACGAGCTGTGGGTCATGACCGAAAGAACAAGTTCCCGGATACAGGCGGCCGAAATGAGCTTTCTCCGTAGGGTGGCTGGGCACTCCCTTAGAGATAGAGTGAGAAGCTCGGTCACTCGGGAGGAGCTCAGAGTAGAGCCGTTGCTCCTCCACATCAAGAGGAGCCAGCTGAGGTGGCTCGGGCATCTATTTCGGATGCCTCCTGGACGCCTTCCCAGGGAGGTGTTCCAGGCACATCCCACCGGGAGGAGGCCCCGGGGAGACCTAGGACACGCTGGAGGGACTATGTCTCCTGGCTGGCCTGGGAACGCCTCGGGGTTCCCACGGAAGAGCTGGAGGAAGTGGCTAGAGAGAGGGAAGTCTGGGCGTCTCTGCTTAGACTGTTGCCCCCACGACCCGGCCCCAGGATAAGCGGAAGATGATGGATGGATGGATGGATGGGTAAACTATCCCTTTAGGGTCTTTATTAGTGGTCGACCAATATATTTCCAAGGCAGATATATTGGCCGATATTTGGCATTTTTCAATTATCGGCATTAGCCGGTAAGTTTTTCTGCTTGGCCGATGTGTCCCAAGGCAGGACTTTTACAGGGAAAGAAGTCTGTTTAATAATCAGATAGAACGTTTAAACAAAGAAAAGGATGTTTACAGAAAGTATTAAAACTATTTATTTTATATTAGGCCTATTGGAAATAGAAAGTATAAAAGAAAAAGTATATCGGCTTTATATCGTCTATGGGCCCCCTGTTTTCCAAGATATCGGCATTGGCATTGGTCTTTATTGGTGTTAGTAAAATAAATCTAATGGTTTGAAAAAGCCAGTGTCACATGATCGTACACATGCTGATTTGGTGCTAAAAAAAATCTTAATTAGAGCTGAAGATCTTTGCCCGAACCCGACGGGACCCATCGGGACCCGACGGGTTCGGTCGGGTTCGGGCTTAATTTATATCATCTTACGCGGGCTCGGGCCGGGCTCGGGCTTGAGCTCCGGTTTGCGAGGTAAACAAGCGGTCCTGTGATGTGTTTCGATTAGCGCGAGAAAAATGCGAAAATGAATGCTGAGCAGGTGTAATGAAGGCTTGCCTCTGGTGATTACGTTTTGGTTGCACCAGCAACTAAAGCAAACTCTGAGCGAGGTGTGGAAAAGTTTTGACCATGTCTATAATGAGAATAATGAGTGAATAATGACGCACCATCAGTGAGCGCAGGAACACGCTGAAGACATCTACAGTGGATTCAATCATTTTCCTCCACAAAAACATGTAGACCTAGCCTAATCTCTGTGAGTAAAGGTTTTACAAATGATAACTAAATATTCATTGAGTCTTAAATGCATAATGTTGACAGAGTATTTACGCTAATGTTGGCATTATTCTTTTATAAAATAAAGCAAATCCGGCGGAGCCTTTATCTTAATTTCGTTATTGCCAAATACCCATCTTAATTTAAAATTTATCTTAATTTTTTTTTTTTTTTAATGACTCGTTTTTATTGGTGCGTTGGTCTATTTATAGGTTAAATGAGCCCATATGTCTAGAATGCTGAGATGTTACGATGTTACAGAGGACTTATTTTATTTCTTTATTCCAACTTCCAAGTGGTCTAGTCTACGTTAGTTATGAGTAAATTATGTTAAAACATGAATAAATTACTCATTGTTGACAAAAGGCAAAAGAGCTGTGTGCGTGCGCACATTTGAATAATGTCGGGCTGTAAACGGGTTCGGGCTTTAAAAAAGCTGTCAATCAAAATGTACTTGTCGGGCTCGGGTCGAAACCTGTCAGGCTCGGGTCCTGTCGGGCCTAACTTTTAAGGCCCGATTACAGCTCTAATCTTAATATCAACACTGAAAATAGGGGGATATGTCTTTTTAGGGCAGATGTCAATAATATCAAATAAACCAATAATCACTATTTAAAAAAAAAATTCTGGTGTAAAAATGAAAATGAATGTCAAAATTAAGAATAACAAAGGATATGACAAAAACTCTTTTTTTTAAAGCTCTTTAATTTATCTGCAAATCGGTTTTGATAATGAAAGAAACGGTTAACCATAAAAATGCCTAATATCTGCGTTTATAATTAGCTGGGCTGATAATCGGTCTACCCCTAGCTGAAAACAAACGTGCTGTTTAATATTTTTGTGACTGTGACTTTTTCAGATTTGTTTGATAAATGGAAAGTTGATTAAACAGCATTCATTTGAGATACAAATCTTTTGTACCATTATACATGTCTTTATTGTCACTTTTGATCAATTAAATATAACCCTGTTAATCAATTAATAATTTATTTATTTTAAACATGATCTTACTATCCCCAAATATATCAATGGCACTTCAGTATAGCCCCAAATATTACAAGGTCTCATTACTGCTGTTTTTATGTCTTACTCATTTTCCTAAGCAGACAGAAAAATTTATAGTGCCATATACTTAAAGCGAAAAATGAAGCAAAAAATGCTCAATGTGACAATCACAGCCAATCAAAAATATGTCTGATATTTAATATTAAAGAGATTAAAAGAGATTCTTTAAAAGAGATTTCACTGTGGGTAGAGATAACCAGCACAACGATATTAAGTACTAAAAACCAAATGACAGATTAAATATCCTGTTGCTCAATGCTTCCGGCAATCACAGCTTATTAAGACAAGAACTCCATTTTTTTTTAAAAATCACTCCTTATCACTTGTCGTTTCAGTTAGGAAAGAGCGTTAGAAAATGCATACATTATATCAGCAGCTAGACAATCCAAAGACATAACTGCACATTATTAAAGATTGATTCAGTCTACAAATCTATTCTTCTCTATAATTGCTTAAATATAATTTAACCGCAAATAAAACGAACTTCAAATGTGCAATTCAGTTTCATCAATTTCCTTTCAGAGGATATTAATTTGAACCTGTACCTCAGAGGAAAACGCTCTCAAAACAGGAAAAGAGAAAGCTCAAAATGGCAAGAAAATTGGCAGCACTTTGAGAGAGTAAATTGTCATGGTAACAGCAGATTGGGGAGGTATAAGTAGAGACTGCAACTGATTAAGCAGCGGGCAGAATACAGCCCACGGATTGGCTGGCAACACACGTCCAGGGATAGATTCGGCTTTAAAACGGCACTATTAAAAGCTCTTCAAGACACTAACACATTTGCTGCATTCTTACAACACATCAGATAAATTTCAGTGGCATCAACAGTCTGTTCCCTTTCAATACTTCACTCGTACTGCGTCGAAGACGCATATGGGAAAAACCCCTTTTTTCTCCTGAAGCCTTATTCAATCACGCAGTGAAACTGCACAGCCATTGGATCGTGCAGTGCTATTAAAACAAACCAATGGCTTGGCAGCGGTGCTGCACGAACCTATGGCAGAGAAGCCCGCCAAAGCCCGCCAATATGGGCGGGGCATCTGGCTACATATTGGCCGCTTCGCCACAGGAATTCAGATTATTTCTCCTTCAGCGACGACGTCACATCGCTTCGCTGATCTCCGCTGAACTGCTCGCCGTTGACACGCCTCGCACTGGAACGCGACTGCCGGTCCCCACCGCAGATTCATCGCTTCCCTGCGGCCATCCGGTGAGATATATTGAAAGAGCAAATTTCTCTAAAAGAGCCTTTTTCTACGGCGTTGTTGCAAATGCCGTCTCGTCATTGCAGCTCGTGCAGAGCCCCTCTGCACGCTGATGACGGGCACAGCGAGTGTGTCGCGTGCTTGGGGAAACCCCACGCTGACACAGCACTCGCGGGGAATTCATGTTCTCATTGCGAGAACATGAATATCGCCTCTCTGCGCTCGCGAATCGCTTTCTTTTCAGAGAGCGATCTCGCTCCTCGCGCCCTCCCTTTTTCTTCATCCCGCGAGCCGGCGAGGAAGAAAAGGCGGGGCAGAGGATTAAAGCAGCAGGATGAAAGCGAGCTCACGCCGGCTCAGCCCCCGCGTGCCTCGTTTTCTCCGCCCAGAGGGGATTCCCCAGTCCTCTTTGTACAGCCAGACCAGTGTCCCTCTGCTGCCGCGAGTGATCTGGTTTTGTTTGGAGGGACTGAGGAGGAACTGCTAGAGGACAGCATGTCTCTAGCCGCTTCAGATGCTGAGGAGCTGTCGGGCTCGCCGGACCCCGCCCCCTCGATGTCATCTGAACCAAACCGCTCGAAACTCGGGATGGACGCTGAGCTTATCCGCGTTCTCTCCAGGGCAGTGGATGAGCTGGGTCTGGATTGGTCTCCTCCAGAGGAACCAGCCCGTAGCCGTCTGGATGAATGGTTTCTGCTGGGGCGCCAGCAAGCCCCTCGTCAGCGAACTGCTCCGTTCTTCCCGGAGGTCCACGACGAGCTCACTAAATCGTGGCGCGCCCCCTACTCAGCGCGCCTGCGTACTTCATCTTCATCCGCCCTCACCTCAATTGACGGCGCTGATGAAAGAGGATACGAACGGCTGCCGCCGCTGGACGAGTCTGTGGCCGTGCATCTCTGCCCGCCAGCAGCTATTGGATGGAAAGCCAAGGCCAACCATCCATCCAAACCCTGCCGTACGACGTCGGCGCTCGCCGGGCGTGCCTACTCATCGGCAGGGCAAGCAGCCGCGGCGCTCCACTCTATGGCGGTGCTTCAAGTCTTCCAGGCCAAACTTCTCGCCGCCACCGACGAGTCTGGCCCAGATGTCGCCACGCTCAGGGAGCTGAGAAGTGCAACAGACTTGGCGCTGCGTGCTACCAAGAGCACCGCCCAGGCCATTGGGCGCTCGATGGCTAACCTGGTCGTCTTGGAGCGCCACTTATGGCTCAACCTTACGGAGATCAAGGATGCTGACAGAGCCCAGTTCCTAGACGCACCGATCTCCCCCAGCGGCCTCTTTGGCCCGGCGATAGAGGGATTCGCCGAGCGTTTCACAGAGGCGCAGAAGTCGTCCCAGGCAATGCGACACTTCCTGCCGAAGCGCGCTTCATCTGCTGCCAGTCGCCCCAAACAGGTGCCGATTCGTCAGCCTCCTAAGCAAGCGCCAGCTGCTACCACCGCAGCCCAGCCGGTGAAACCCGAGCCTCGACACCGTTCTCGCTCGGCCACCAGACGGTATCAGTATCCCAAGCGCATGGGACCCCGGCCCAAGATAGTGCTGGACCCTGCGCCGCCGCCGTCATCCTGATCAACAGGAAAGAAAGAGGAGGGGGCTAAGTCTCGCCACAGCCGGACCACCCCCCAAACTGCCCCGTGTGTTCTGCCGTCCATCTACAGATGTCGACGAAGTTGTTCCTGCTGCAAACAATGTGCCCTTGTTAGCGCCCAGACAGCAAAGCGCTGTTATAGTGCAAAAAATAAAAAACACACTCCTTCACAAAAAGAGCAGTTTTCCTCACACAACACTCACGAGTGCTATGTCCCCCCACGGCGGTCAATCACTCGAGTTAATACAACCTCTGTCCATCCGGGCCTCACAATGGCAAGCCATTCCCGGGGTATCAGATTGGGTCATGGGAGTAATAAAACACGGCTATTCCCTTCAGTTCGCACGACGGCCACCACGCTTTCACGGGGTGGTCACCACTTCAGTGCACAACGAGAATGCTCACGTTCTTCGTGCCGAAGTGAAAAATCTGCTGGTGAAGGGAGCTATAGAAATCGTTCCCCCAGCACACCGCGACTCAGGGTTTTACAGCCGTTACTTCCTGGTTCCCAAGAAGGATGGTGGGCTGCGCCCCATCCTCGATTTAAGACATCTGAACCATGCCCTCATGAGACGGCGCTTCAGAATGATCACATTGAAACAAATCCTCTCGCAAATACGCTCAGGGGATTGGTTCTTTTCGCTGGATCTGAAAGACGCTTACTTTCACATCCAGATAGCCCCCCGTCACAGGCCGTTTTTGAGATTTGCCTTCGAGGGCGTGGCTTACCAATACAAGGTCCTCCCCTTTGGGCTGTCTCTGGCGCCTCGCACGTTCACAAAGTGCATGGATGCGGCTCTCTCCCCTCTCAGGCAGAAGGGCATCCGCATTCTCAATTACCTCGACGACTGGCTAGTTCTAGCTCAGTCAGAGGGGGAGGCATTGGGTTACAGAACTGTGCTCCTCAGCCATCTGGAATGCCTGGGGCTCAGGGTGAACTTTGTCAAGAGCTCACTGTCCCCCAGCCGACAGATATCGTTTCTGGGAACAGTGTTAGACTCAGTGACGATGAGGGCAACAATGGTGAAGGAGCGCGCTGCGGCTCTACAGCGACTTGCGGCCTCTTTCGAAATAGGTGCTTCTCGACCCCTAAAGACATTCCAGAAGCTGCTGGGTCTTATGGCGGCGGCATCGCCGGTGCTGGAGCTCGGGCTGCTTCATATGCGCCCCCTCCAATATTGGCTGAAACCACGTGTTCCACCTCATGCATGGCGTCACGGACGTTTGAATATCAAGGTGAGTCAGGACTGTATTTCGGCCCTGACCCCTTGGAGGGACATGCAATGGATGGAACGGGGTGCTCCACTTGGTATGGTTTGCAGAAGGAAAGTGATCTCCACAGACGCGTCCAACAAGGGTTGGGGCGCGCTGTGCGAAGGGAAACCCGCTTTCGGCCAATGGTCGAAAGAGGAGAGCAGGCTTCACATCAACTGCCTCGAGATGATTGCAGTTCAACGAGCCTGCCAGAGCTTCCTGTCAGACCTAAAGAGTCACCACGTGCTGGTCAGATCGGACAGCATGACGGTGGTCTCTTATATAAATCACCAAGGTGGGCTGTCATCGACGCGTCTCTTCAGACTGACGTCGCGACTGCTGGAATGGACCGAAAGCAATTTGGGGTCCCTGAGAGCAGTGCATCTTCCGGGCAAGCTGAACAAGGGCGCGGATATGTTGTCAAGAAGCGGAGTCTCCTCAGAAGAGTGGAGACTCCACCCGCAGACGGTTCAGAAGATATGGGAGGTCTTTGGCAGAGCGGAAATAGACCTCTTTGCCTCAAAAGACAACTCTCATTGCCCAATATATTTTTCCAAGATCTAGGACGCGTTGTCCCAGGACTGGCCCAACCGTCTTCTTTATGCTTTTCCTCCGGTCCCTCTGATTCCCCAAGTAATCAGGCGGGTCAGGGACCAGAGATGCAGGGTTCTGCTTGTAGCCCCATTCTGGGAAAATCAGCACTGGATAGCCGACCTGTCGCAGATGCTGACTGCAGCCCCATGGCCCGTTCCCCTGAGACGGGACCTCCTTCTCAGGCGGACGGGACGATTTGGCATCCATACCCAGAGAAGTGGTCTCTGCACCTTTGGTCGCTCGACGGGAGTCCGCGGGACTCCCTGAGCGTGTGCTAGACACAATTTCACAGGCTAGAGCTCCGTCTACACGACGCCTCTATGCCTCCAAATGGTCTGTGTTCTCCACATGGTGTTCAGACCATGGTGAAAGCCCGACCTCTTGTGACGTATCAGTGATACTGTCATTTTTGCAAGAGCTCTTGGAGAAGGGACGATCCCCCTCCACGCTCAAGGTCTATGTAGCAACTATAGCGGCGTCACACGCCCTTATAGCAGGCCAGTCGGTGGGCAGAAACGACTTAGTCGTCCGATTTATGAGAGGTGCCAGACGGCTTCATCCGCCTTGCCCTCCCACCGTCCCTTCTTGGGACCTGCCCACGGTGCTGAGAGCCCTGAAAGGGGCCCCCTTTGAACCGCTACAGTCCATAGGCCTTAAAGCCCTGTCGCTAAAGACCGCTCTGCTGTTGGCACTAGCGTCTGTTAAGCGTGTGGGTGATTTGCAAGCACTTTCGATAAGCCCTAATTGCCTAGAATTCGGGCCTAACGACTTGAGGGTCGTCCTGAAACCGAGGCATGGCTATGTGCCAAAGGTGCTCTCCACACCTTTTAGAGCACAAGTGGTCACCCTCTCTGCGTTACAAAACACAGAGGAGGATCCAGGGCTGAATCTACTTTGCCCAGTAAGGGCTCTAAAAGTCTACATAGAGCGTTCTGCGCCAATAAGACGATCAGAACAGCTCTTCATATGCTTTGGAAACCGCACCAGAGGGTTACCGGTCTCTAAGCAAAGACTTTCAAGGTGGATTGTTGATGCAATCCAGCTAGCCTACTCTTCTTTGGGCCTGCAGAGCCCAATTGGAGTAAGAGCCCATTCGACGAGAGCAGTGTCCTCGTCTTGGGCATGGTCTAATGGTGTGACTATTGCAGAAATTTGTGAGGCGGCTGGCTGGAGTTCGCCGTCCACATTTGCTAGATTTTACAATCTAGACGTCCCGGTGCTTCATGCTAGGGTACTTTCTGTGTGAAGGTCACCTTCTTGTTCCTCATTTGCATGCTCTTGGCCATTCTTGCCCAAGGCTCAAATCTACTCGTATGCACTCGGTCCCTTGGCTACTGAGGCGATACGAACACGGGATGATCAGGCTAGGCCAGACGTAACCTCATTGAGCTTATTCTGCCCCTAGTTGCTATTATCATATCTTGGTTTAACAAATCAAGTTTGATTGCGTTGGTCGTCCTCCCTTCTTAGCATGGCGTGATTGAACTGGGTTCCCATATGCGTCTTCGACGCAGTACGAGTGAAGTATTGAAAGGGAACGTACTCGGTTACTAACGTAACCTCGGTTCCCTGAAATACGGGAACGAGTACTGCGTTCCTTGCCATGATAAAAAGGGCTGCACAACTCAGTCGTCGCTTCAGTCGAAGTAACCTGAATTCCTGTGGCGAAGCGGCCAATATGTAGCCAGATGCCCCGCCCATATTGGCGGGCTTTGGCGGGCTTCTCTGCCATAGGTTCGTGCAGCACCGCTGCCAAGCCATTGGTTTGTTTTAATAGCACTGCACGATCCAATGGCTGTGCAGTTTCACTGCGTGATTGAATAAGGCTTCAGTTCAGGAGAAAAAAGGGGTTTTTCCCATATGCGTCTTCGACGCAGTACTCGTTCCCGTATTTCAGGGAACCAAGGTTACGTTAGTAACCGAGTACGTTTTTAACTGCAAGATGGTTGTACATAGTGTTGCAATGGCCACCCATAGCTGATGATTGCCAAAGACAGTGCCTACAAACCAAAGCACATTCAGTGCAATGACAAGCTCAGCATAATGTTGTAAACAGCCATGAAATGTTGTTGTGTTTGTAATATTAATCATTTAACATGCAAGCACGAGGTGAGGCATTTTGATTTAACTGAAGTTGATGCTGCGACAATCAGCTAACATGTGCTCAGACACGAGGTCGACACATTAGCACTGATGGAGAAAAACACGGCAGTGATGCTTACGTCAAAGCTTTCTGAAGAGATGCGAAGTGATTAAGGGCCATTTGCTACTCCCACTCTCTCTCCAGTGCAAACAGACTGCATGATGGTAGTCAGCAATGCATCGCTTTTGTTTCTTATGCACTTTTCAGGCACAATTTCCGCCCACCTTGCAGCCATGGCATCCGCCCACCCACTCACAGACACACATACACACACGCACAGAAAGGGAAAAGAGTTTTGCTCAGATCCCATTAGAATAATGTTCACCCACGCAGACTCGAGTTTGTGGTACACCATCAACCCGCGGTCAGACTCCTCTAGAAGAGAGTCAAAGTAAATAATTCACTCAAAAATGACAATTCTGTCATTATTTAGTGCCACTCATGCCGTTCAAAACCTGTGTGATATTGTGTTTTCCCTTAAAAAGTCTTTGTTGCTGTTTTTTAAAAAGGCAAAAGCAACATTAAAGAACAAGACAAGTAATTTTGACTTCTGAGAAGCAAGTCAATACAACAGTTTTATGTGATGAACAGACTAAAACGTAAGTCATTATTTACTGAATCCCTTTCATAGAGTAGTGGATCACTGAATCATTGTGTTGAACTTCATAAATAAATCATCCAACACTCAATCTTTAATGCAGCTCTCTTCTGTGATTTGCAAGAACAGAAGAATTACAAATTTGATTTGGTTAAATCACATAACTTATAATGCAGAAGTCACTGGACTATTTTATTATTTACCAATGGTCATTGTAATAATTGTAACTTATCTGAAATTTCATTGCAAAAAAAAAAAAAAAGAGCTTGATTATTCATTAAAAATTAAGAACACTTTAAAATAAGGGTCCATTTGTTAAAATTAGTCAACAACATTAGTCAACACAAACTAATAATAGAAAAAAAATACTTCTAAAGCATTTATTAATCTATATATTATTTAAGTCGTTAATATGGATTTAGGGTGGTTTAAAAATTATCTATCAGATAGAACTCGGTGTATTTCTGATACTTCAGCAATGTTAACAGTCAAGAAGTTTTAATAAATTGTACTGTAAAGTATAAAAAGAGTCCAGAAGGATTGTAATAGCTTGAGACAATGAGGATACAGCTGAATAAATTATTGTTTTGTCTGCATAAACACAAAACTTTGCTGAAGTTATTTCCTTATTAAAATCATTAATAAAAATAGAAAAAAGGAAGTGGTGCCAGTAAAAAGCCTTGTGGAACACCCTTCTTTACTGTTAACATTGCTGAAGTATAGTTATCAGAAACAAATTGAGTTATATCCAATAGATCATTTATAAACCACCTTAAGGCCATATTAATTAATATTACGCAGTATTTAAATGTATAATTACACTGTAACAAGGACACCTTCAAATAAATTGTAACCATAAACAGCAACAAATTAATTGTTCAAACTATTCCTTCACTCAAGTGTTTTCATCCACAAATACAGCTGCTAAAATCTAATAAATTGCATAATTTCCTGGAAAAAGATGTTTACTATGTAATGATAAATTTGAAATAACAAATTACATAAGCTGATCTTCACAGCCAATTATTGCACAACTCAACAGGAGGGCAGATAATATGAGCATGACAAGAGACAATCATTCCCTGACTAAACAGATGAAACTGCATGGCCTGTCATCTTTTTCACACTATATGTTTCAGTATACCTCTGTCGTTAACCACCTACTTTATCATTGCACCATGTCTGTAGCTGTGTCACCATACATTCCCTTTCAGAGCAAACCTGACCAGTCTATCAGCATCTTTGTGTCTGACAGATGTGCTGGTCTGTCTACCCAGCACCCCACTCCCCCCCCCCCCCTTGTGCCTGTCCACACCCGTCTGCAAGAGATGTGCTCGGACTGCTGATCAGATGGGTTTGCCTCCAGCGCACAATAGCTCACATCCCTGATACATCAGCACACACAATAAGCAAATACCTAAAAAAGTAGCTCAAACACAGCCACACACTAAAAGATTAAGAATATTGCATGGTGCATATCTGTTATTCACATGGACAGTCATATTTCCCCTTAGACAGGTTGCAGAAATCAAAGTCAAATCTATTTGTAGGCACTTTTAGCAAACATGCAATATAGACACACAAAATCTGTACTAATCCACAAGTGAAGATATGCTAACAACTAGTAATTATCATGCAGCAATGCCATTTAAACCCTGAAAGAACCTCTAACCATAAATCTGTCGGAAAAATCAAAGCTCTTACCAAAAAGTGAGTGCCGGTTATCTGGTTGTCTGGAGGCAAATGCTTCCCTGTGCACTCTTAGTCATGTCTGCCTGCCAAAAGCAAGCCGGGAAGGAGGAGGGGGACGGCTGGTACTCCATGCCAGGACTCCCCCGCCAAAGAGAAGAGCTGTTGCCACAGCAACACACAGCCTGGGCCCAATCTGAATGGTCTCCCAGCTTGCTTCTGCTGTGGGTTTTGCTGCCCTTGGTGTGTGAGTGACACACAGCCGTATTACAGACTCTCTGCATCTGTACTGCTATCTCATGATTTCTCCAAATCAGTGGATCTCATACTGCAGATACTGTACGTAGCTTGTACTGTAGGTCAGGAAAAATTCCGATGCAACACTTCACAATAAGGTTCAATTCATTATTGCATCAGGTATCATGATCTAACAATAGACTATTAATAATCTATTGTAGGTTAATTTTTGATATGCATAAGTACACTACTGTTCATCGTTGATTACTGGTTTTCAGCATGAAATTATAAAAAAGTGTGTACTGTAAAAGTTAATTAAATAAAAAATATTTTATTTTTGTTTTGTGGTTGGTTTACAAATTAAACCCTAATATTGGTTTTACCAATTCCAAGTGGTCAATGAGTTCAAATAAAATGCAATGAAATAAAATGCAATAAAACTGAATAAATTCAAGTAAAATAGATGATAAAATTAATAACGAACACATAACAATAAATTAATCACTTAAAAAAGCCACAAGATTCGAGATGTAATTCAAGTTTTGTCACAGTTTCATACACAAAATAAAATAAAATAATGCTGGAAAACATTTTTACGATGCTAACAAGCAGACTTAAATAGGGTCTTTATGTAATTCGCACCATTCTTGTGCACCATTCCAGGCCAGCAAGCTTTTCAGGCCAGCCCTTATAATTCAAGCCAACAGCTGCCTCAGCAAGCAATCTCTCTCCCTCTCTGCTTCTCAAGTGTCCTTTTCTTTATGCAAAGCAATGTCATATGTCGCGCTGTCAGTATTTCAGTCTAGCGCCTCTTGTGTGTCTGAAGGGCTCTTGTGCGTGCTGTCCTTGCCAATGCCCCTTGGCTCAAAAATCTCACCCTCACAGTCACGGAGTCACAGAGGCAGAGAAAATATTCTGAGGGAAGGTCTTTCTCTCCACAGGGGCACATATTCAGACCCACTCTTTAAAATCGAGCAGTTTTGCTCACATCAATAGTGAACTCTGTGCTGAAGTATGAAAACACAACCTGGAATCATTAATTAGACACATAGATGAAAGCAAAAGAAGCAAGTTGTTCTCTTGGCTCACAGTGATTTATGACGGCAGGTTTGTTAATGAGAAATGCGTGAGCGATGTTAACACACAACCCTGGCTGAAGGATCGTTAGCATTAGAGTTGGGAAGTCTATTTCCATCACTCACTGTCAGGGATCGGTGCAGTGATGCTTTTTGCCCGCCTTTACGTTGTGGAGGTGACATGGGAACTGTGATAATTTATACAGAGGACAGAGATTACTGTATAGCACAGGGATTTTATAAACACATTAAACTGCTTAGAAAAACATATGATATGTTGCCTTCTGTACACTTAACTATCTGCGGTGACATATAGTAAGAGTAAACTGTATATGATGGGAGCAGTATCTAGAAAAAATGGATGTTCAAACTAATTCTTCAGAAAAAGGCTGTGCAAGTTTTGCCAAATCCTCTTACAAGGGTCATAAAATAAGAAATTATATTCTCCTTGATCTTTTATGAAAGCATTTGAATTACTATGAAAACACTGTAACTTTTAGAGCTCAGAAAAGAGCAGTTAGTAAAACTAAGTTATGAAAATGACTCGCTCTGCAACTTTTTGACATCACACAGACAAATGAATCTAAATAGCACAGTCTAAAAACAAGGTACTGCTAATGATTAATTGTTATTATTATATAAAATGAAAAGTGTATATGCAGTTTTAAGTGAAATGTCGTGTGTGGTATGACACGTGGTCAGCAAATGTCAGAGCATTGCTTTCAATAAATGCAGAAGGGCACTTAGAACGATGCATCTGTCTCTTTATATGTCCGTCTAACTCTTCACCCTACTCATCATCTACCAATTTTAACATCAACATTTCTGCTGATGTGTCTGTCCTACCGCTGACTGGACTCCCAGAATCCCTCTGCACAACGCCTCCCATCCTATGTGAATTCAGACATCAGCGCAATCCAAATGACAGAAAAATGTAATTAACACTACAAAGCATATTTAAGCATTAAAACTGCAATAATTTCATTAGAATTAAGAGTTGTCAGTAGCCTACTGTAGTATTAAAAAATCACTTGATTTTCTTATGTGCTTTTGGGGTAAAATATGTGTGATTAATTATACGGGCTAAAGCTAATTCATCTTAATATTCGTAACATAATAATCTTATGCTCTATTCAACAGTTTATAGCTGGCAAGGTTTTTCAATGTCACTGAAAGAAATATATTATGCTCATGAAGGCTAGATTCATTTAATCAAAATATAAAAAGTAATATTGTGAAATAGTATTATAATTAAAAATCACAGTTTTCTGTTTTAATATATAATGTATTCCTATAATGACAAAGCTGAATTTTCAGCAGCCATGACTTCAGTCTTCAGTGTCACATGATCCTTTAGAAATAATTCTAAAATGCTCAAGAAACATTTCCTACTATCAATGTTGAAAATAGTTGTGCTGCTTACTATGTACGTTTTTTCAGCATTCTTTTAGTAATAGAAAGTTCAAAAGAACGTGATTTATTTGAAATAGAAATCTTTTGTAAATGTACAAATATCTTTTCTATTAATTTTGATTAATTTAATATATACTTGTTGAATAAAAGTATTAATTTCTTTAGGAAATAAAAAACGTTTTTAGCGATAGTGCATTTTTGGAAAACTGATTTTGGGGGGAAACATTTGTAAGATTCATTGTTAACTGCCTGTAATGGCACATGTTCTTGTGCCTGTGTGTACATGTACACCCTTACAGATGTACAGGAACGGCGGTATTGTGTGTGTGTGTGTGTGTGTGTGTAATGGGCATTCATGATCCATCATTAGAGGGGTAATTAACAGCAGCACTCCCTCCCTCCTCGCAGGTTCACAGCAGCAGCTCTCACTATCAGAGGGTTGCCATGGCAGCTGCTCCCCTGCAATTTACTCTGTCAGACCTTTGTTCAGCATCCCTGCAATCTTTCCTTTTACATTTTTTCTGCTGACATGAGAGAAGCGCCACCTCATTTTCTTCCTCGTACACCCCTGAGGCCTCACAAATAACCAGACAGAAAAGCTCTGGCCTAACTAACTTCCTCATGCCAGAGTCGTCTATACTCTCTGGTCTCCAAAAAACAAGACTAAACTGCTTTGGAGATATAAGTTCAAGTGTATGATTCCATGACATTTAAAATTGCAACACACTGTTATTAACCCTAGTCTATCATTGCAATGGGAAAAACCAGACAAAATTGTTCACTCTTGGCTAATTTTGTCTTTCCTTTCACTTTATATTAATAGCTGTCATGCACGATGGAACGCAGGGTGCTTGTATTATTTTTTATGAAATAAGATAAACCACCGGTGGATAATATGTAATTTGGTTGCTCTGCAGTATCTTTTATAACTATTATATCTATTACAACATTCCAGTCATGTTGAGTCTCCAGCAAGTTTGCAACCATATTACATGCTATCTTTTGCTAAATAAATTAAAATTAAGATAATGGGATACAATTTTTTTTTGCTTTTGACCTCTTGACCTCTAGTTTCAGCCTCAGACAGCACAGCCAGTGGACACACTATCTGTCTGATCTGTGCATATTGTACAAAAAAATGTCAACTGCCGGCTGTAATCAAGTTTCAATCTGATTATCCACTCAAAATGAAGATTATTTTTTTCTCCATGCTGGTCTATTTTTGTAGTTTAATTTAAGTAACACTTTCACTAATATATAATATGTATATATACACTAACAGTCTTGCAGGATCTTCCTGTCTAAGTGGGCAATTCTTGGCCAGAAATAACAGCAGTTAGAACCAGACGCTATGCTGCAAGGCAAACGTCTGCCTAGACGAGACTATTTGACCTCTATCATATGACAACTTGGAAAGGAAATCCTTAACAACGTTCAATTCAATTGCTGTGTAAAAAATCTTAAGTCAAAAGCTAATCATCTAGTACTGATTGAAGTCATTGGTCATGGGGTTTTCTGTGAATAAGCTCATGTGAAAGGCATTTTCTGCTTCTCACCGGCAGTCACAGCGTGTCCAGAGGTGAGGTCTCCGTTGAAGCCGTTCTCTTTGGTGTAGGGGGCGGCAGAACCAGCGTGGGCACCGCCAGGCTGGCAAGTCCTGTAGGTAGAAGAGAAGCCGTTCTCTCCATGCCCACCTGGGGAGGATGAGCCCTGGGCTCCCGGAGATGACCACTGGGGGCCGCTGTCCTCGGGCTGCCGACCATCTGCCATCTGAACCAGAGGGAAGGGGTCACTCCTTAGTCCTGAATGATCAGAAGAACGCTTAATGTTAACACGCTGACTCAACAGAATGAACACTGGATAAAGTCAAACAACATGCATCATCTACTCATGTAAAAGTGTCAGAGAATGAAGGTATGTTCAGAAAATATAAGACCTATATTAACTAAATACTACACCATACATTTTGTATATATCAGAAGGCAGTGTATAATATATATTAAATATAAAGATATTATAGTATATTATGACCTGATCACATCACGTTCAATTCAGAGAATTTATTATTTAACATATTACATATAGTAAGATTTAGAGATTTATTTTGAGAAATTAATACTTTAAGTCAACAAAGAAAGAATTAAACTGATCAAAATTGACAGTATATCTATATAAAAACATTTGTAATTTTACAAAAGGTTTTGGTTTAAAAACAAACAACTTTGATAATAAAAAGAAATGTTTCTTGGGCACCAAATCAGCAAATTAGAATTATTTCTGAAAGATCATGTGACTGAAGAAATGGCTGCTGAAAATTCAGATTTGCCATCACAGGAATAAATTACATTTTAAAATATGTTAAAATAGAAAAAAGCTATTTTAATCTGTAATGTTATTTCACAATGTGACAGTTTTTACAGTCTTTTGATTATAAAAAATTAGCTTTAATTACCATACCTTACCAACCCCAAACCTTTGAACAGTATATGTAATTATAAACACTTTAATAATGTAATATTGTAATTCTGTGTTATATGTTATATACATACAATATTATTGTGTATAAGCAATGTTATAAAAATATACAACAACAAAAAGTTGTGCAAATAAAAATGCACAAAATTTAGCCATCCTTTCAAATACTGAGTAAAATTTTAAGATGATAAAATATGCTGTTATTCGTTTTCTTTATAACCAGGAATGCTATTTTTCAATTTTTCCATTCCAGCACATTATATGGTATAATCCATTTCCAATTAACCTGTCCCTAAACAACACATAAAAACTAAAACTGGTTATCAACTTCACACGTCAGTCCCTTCCTTCCTACACAGGTGATATGTAAGCTGCAAACAGGACCAGACAACATTGGTAGGTGCCATATATGATTTGAACTACACTGAAAAAACACACTCTGACAGCAGATTCTTTGAAAAAGGACAGCAGCGTGTCAGTGTGAAGTGCACTCTCTTCACATCTTCCTCACCTGTCACAACATATATGAAAAATGAGGGTGAAGGACGGAAGAGCAGCCTGTATTTTGATGATACACTTGACAGAACATGCGTTTCCACTGAATTTGGTGGGTTATAGCAAATGTCACCGTCTCCTGTCTGCTATGCAAGGTACATGGCCATACAATGTATCCACAAAGGGCATATTACCTCCATAAATAAGAAATAAAGAAAGAGAAAGGGAGGGTGAGATGGGCTTGCAGTGTGCCAGCAATTAAAGCAGAATTTTTAAAGTGCAGCAGTAGCTTGTAAATCTTCATTTGTAGTGTCCGAACTCTGCCCTCTACCTCTCGCCCACTCTCTCTCTCTCTCTCTCTCTCTCTCTCTCTCTCAGTGAAGTGGATTTTCAGATGACTTTGGGCCACCAGAGATGTTCATGATATCTTAATTGCTCAGTGGGGTTGTTGAGTGTGTGCTGGTGGAGGGGAGTCTGTCTGTGCTGCTAATGGAGGCTTTGATCAGCCACGACTCACTCCTTCTCTCTGACTGACAGTAACTCCTCGAGGGAGGACGCCTTCCTTTCCTCTCGCTCCCTTTCAATCTCAATCCCTCACTCTGAGTTACTAAGGGTCTTTCTCGAGGCTTTTAGGATTATTGCAACTGGTTGATTATAGGAAAAGTTTCTGCCTGATTGCACAGAGTAACTCCTAAGCAAACCCCTATGATTCCTGGTGGAAGGAAAGGGCTACGTAATCCAAAATTAGGTATTATGTTACTTTCATTTACTGATGTTGCTAAGGCAAGCATCACTTTGCTCATATATGGGGTTACATGGGGATTTGGACAAATCACCAAATCCTAAATATTGCATTTCAGCATGTAAAATACATAAAATCATGTGGTTTGATGAGAAGGGGTGTGATATTACTAAGCGGACCACAGGTTGGGCAAAAATCCACAGACTTACATTGAAGCCATATTAAGTGACAACAATTTGACTTAAAAATAGTAAATAAATATAAAAATATCCTAATTCTGATTCTTACTGGGGTTTTATTTTTGTTAGAATGGGACTTCTTATGTGTTGCATTCAATGCAGAAGCATTTATAGCACCTTCAAGTTATACAGATGTTCTGAATGTACAGAAATGTTGCAGATTAGTGACATTAATTATCAGATGTAAGATATTTATCTTAATTTAACTTGTAAAGTCAGCTGCAATTGCCAAGGGCAATGCCAAAGACTCGAGTGACTCATCCATATCATAACTGTCATATATGCAAAATTTCTAATCGTCTCACAGCAAACTTATCTGCTGAGTGCCCGATACACTGAGATTACAGTATGATATCTTGCTGGGTATCTGTGGTGTCGCAGTCATGACAGAACCCCGCTGAGATCTTGATTAACTGGGGAATCGTGGGAAAGCATAAAACCTAGCACTAAAAATTCAATCTAATGCAGCACTCCCACTGGCACTCAACGCCAAAAGTGTTTCAAATATGTGAAGTTAAAAACTATTCCACAAAGTTTTTAAAAAAATATGAAAATAAAATCCCAAATGTTTAAAAACACGGCTCAAACTGTAAAATATGGCACCAACCAAAAAGAAAAATAAAAGAAAAATTGAAGGATGGACTCTTGACTTGGATTAATAAATTGATTAGCAACCACATAGCAACATGCAATCAACCACAACATGCTAGCATTGAGGACATTACTTTTTTAAACAGGCAAGCTTCAATAGGAAAATAAATAAATAAATAAATAAATAGTACTTTAAATTAAAGCTATTTAATTAGCATTAGTAAACTATTATTTATACAATAGTTATTTATACAAGATGAAATGTTAAACTGCATTAGTACTTTTAGAAATTAGTGAATGCTATCAAAGTATTTGTTTTCATTGTTTTTTTTTTCATGATTAACCTTACTGTAAAGCATTACCAAAATTATTTATTGAATGAAATGAATGAATGAATGAATGAATGAGTGAATACCTGTAATATTGAAATCTATTATTTGTCTTCACTCCCATTGGTAGTACCAAATCATATGCATAAAATCTAAATTTCTCAATTTTCTTCCATCACTGGACACACCCACATCATATCACCAATGGCCACTGCTGGCCATGTCATCTCATATCACCAAATCACACTAAAAATAAAT
Source organism: Carassius gibelio (assembly GCF_023724105.1). Classification (NCBI taxonomy): domain Eukaryota; kingdom Metazoa; phylum Chordata; class Actinopteri; order Cypriniformes; family Cyprinidae; genus Carassius; species Carassius gibelio. The sequence goes on from NC_068418.1 coordinate 57,269, forward strand.
GACTTTGTCACTGCAAATCACTGTATCTGTGAAAGTGTCTCCAAAAGTGACAGAGAGAGACAAGGACATTCACAGCAACTGAAGACCTCTGCTTTAGAGACTTGGTTATTTACTGCAGACTGACAAGGACTCTGTTTTTACTGGGCAATGTCACATTCAGAGAAAGCGTAAACGGGTTACCTCAATGTCACTCTCTCTTTCTCTCTCACCTCGCAGTCTGTACATGATCATGGTCACTTTTAGACCAGCATCAATCATTTAGGCCCACTCACAAATACTCTTTTTTTGTCAATCTCACTGCAACAAGACATAAACTAAGCACATTACAGTACCAGCATCAGTGAAATTTCTATCTGAAAAACAGCACACTCTGGTGGACAGAAATGGCAGTAACACTCAATAGGAGGCGTTTGAATAGAGACACTGGAGCGACAGCAGGTGTGATACACTGGGCACGGAAACCAAGTCTGAGTGCCAGGCTTCTGATGATTTTGATCTTGAGAACGTATGCTGGGCACTGTGAAAGTACCAGGCATTAGGCCATCCAACAAATCCGACCTACCAGCAAAGATGCAGAAGACAGGTCCAGAGTATTGCTCCCCAAACAACTGTGATGACTTACTAGAGCCAAAGACTAGGAGCGAATGGAGCACTTGTAAAAAATGAATGGGAGAAACCTTTCAACTCAGAAAAACATTTATATCTATGCATTTAGCAGATTTTTTTTATCCAAAGCAACTTCCAATAGATGAGCATAAGCAATCTGTCACAGAGCCAACAATATTCACATTATATAGTGTCAGTTCTATTATAAAGTTAGATTAGGAAACAAAATAGAGCAGAGTAAAAAAAAAAAATTAGGAAACAATGCACAGCCTTTTAGCCCAAGCACCAATCATATTATAGTTAAAGACATTTTCTTGTGGCTCTAGTAACATTTTTGAATTGACAAAATCCAGAAACAAGATAGCATTTTAGCACTTCCTGTTCTATCATCATGAAGTCAACAAGTTTTTTTTTTATATTTTGCTTAAGTGCTAAAAGGTTTGTGGTTAAAATAAGCACAAAGTAGTCTCACATTTTATTCCACTTGTGTTCATTTGTGAAGACTGTCATGATGAACAAACGAGCTCACTTTATGAAAAATTCTGTTGGGTTTTTGTCGAGGGGACCAGGGACCATGACTTCTTCTGAGTTGGCTTACAAAAATACATCATCACTGCAGAATTCTATTGGTAGGACTGACCTGAAATGATTTCAGCTTTAGAAGCAAAATACATAATATTTTAGTCCGATTTTATTACCAATTTGATGTTTAGCCAACAGTTTTGGAGAGATTTCAGCCTTTCCCCATACAAACAGATAGGAGCTATACTTCTATAACCAATACCTAGACAAAAAGAAGCTGCCCAGGGCGTTTCCAAAATGCACACGATAGAACTGATTTACATTAAGTGATTTTGCCAAAGCTAACAAAAATTTACATAACTCAGACAACTGAGCTGCATCTGATTCCACAATTTAGATCAAACTAAAGCCATGTGTCATAAGTTTTTTTCTCCACAAATCCATTATAAATCCACAAAAACTGAGCTGGAATAGTGGAAACAGCATCACAAGCATCTGTTTATGACTCTCCGCGTATTTGAATTTACTCTCAGCTGTCGCAGCACTGCAGGGCCACTTCCTGTACAAGCAAAGAGAGATGGATGGATTGCTGATGAAGTGGACGTCATTGAAAAGACAGCCACATCACTTTCTAATGCGTGGAAGTGGACTTCTGCAGAAAGCTGTTACACTGTCCTCCGACAACCCCCAAACTAAGTGTTACTTCTAAACTTAGAACAAAAACATGAGAATATCAAAAACCTGCACTTAGCTTTTCAGTATGAATTCAGACTAACTTTTTAAATGTTGCGCCAATCTACAAATGCTTTTTAGCAACCGCGTACAAATTAAATCAACTACTTTACCAAATACCTCATGGGGTAAATTTTGACTCTTGAGCAAACTTAAAAAAAGAACATTAATACATTTGAATCTAAATTATTCATATAATTCACTGATCCAGTGTCACAGTAAATAAAGAGAAGCCCAACGTGTAGTTTATAATCTGCCTGTAACTGATGCCATGCCAAAATTGAACCCCATGCCCCCCATGTAGACCCAGCTGTGATTGGTGGATGAATTGTGGCACTTAGCATGCTCTAATTGGCTGACAGAGGATGGCAGTCAGACGAGGCATTTCTTTCAACCCAGATGGAAGTGACAGCTCTGACCTTCTTTTTTTCCCAGAAAAAGAAGCAGGAAAAAAATCTCCAACTGTCCTTGGGTGAACCAGAGCCAGTTGGCAGACATCTAGGCCCCTGGCACTCATACGTCCCTGAGCAGACAGTGTGATATGTGCACCCTATCCAAACCCTGCAACCTTTAGGGTATCTGTGAAGCTGTGAAGTCAAAGCCCCAAACTGTTTTGGTAGGGATTTTGTTCATGCTGTCAGAACTCCCTACTGGGGATGGCATTAAATTGTCCCAGAAGAAGATGAACATTTGCATTGACATTCAAAGACTTTAACTATTCTATTCCAAAAAGTTCAAAATAACTCGTGATAGATCCTAAATTTGAATAGGCGCACCGCCGAAGCTGGGATTAATCCTTGGAATGTGGCACATACTGACAGTAAACACTATTTGAATAAATGAAAAAAGAAACTGCATCTGGATGAACATTAAATCCGAACCCACACGACAGTAGAAATCCTCACTTAAACCCTTGTTTAAACCCTTTTATACAAAATTTCAAAGCTATTCAAGTGCATGACAAATATGCAAGCAAAAAATATGCAGTAGAATTCATATGGAAATACATAGAGAGTGTATTCACTAATTCTGACATTGCTAAAAATAAAGGTTCTTTAATGGTGTTGGTGGTTCCATGAAGAATTTTAACATCAATGGAATCTTTCCATTGCATAAAAAGTATGCACTTCTATAATAATAAAAATAATTCTTCAGAATATTAGAACGTTCTGTAAAACCTACACTTCATGACTTATGACTTTGGACAGTTTACAATTCACAGAAAATCACAAAGTGTATGACTGATTCTAGTTAGAGAATATCAATCATGCTTGATACTTTGAGCTGATGAGCTGAAAAGCTGATTTTAGAACACATATTGTTCTCATTTGTCATGTGTCTCCTACAAATAAGTCACACAGAAGTTGAAGAATCTGTTTATGTGTGATCCCTATTCATTTAGTGTGTGATAGCCAATTTACTGTGCAACCATTTACAAAATCATGCATGATGGCTAGTGTTTTAAAATAAAATATAATATGTTGCAGAAAAAAAGGTTTAATTTAAAGGTTTGTTATAAAACTCAAAATTGTTCTTCTATTACTGCAATCCTCCCCTTTGTGTAGGACCATTTTTCTGCTGACAAAATGTTTGAAAGTGATTAAAATGGACAAATTCAGAACAATAAACCTAAAAAACAAATAGATTACCTTCAGGAATACAATACTTGTCACTGGGACAGGACATTACCCTTAGGGGGAAGTCGTGGCCTAGTGGTTAGAGAGTATGACTCCTACCCTTAAGGTTGTGGGTTTGAGTCTTGGACTGTTAATACAACAACTGACCCAGACACCAATATAGTGTTGGCCCAGATCCGGCCCACATCTGGGCCACGTGAAATCTATTCGGGCCGGATCTGGGCTGACACTGCTTGCTGTCTGGGAAGGTGCCCTTGAGCAATGCACTTAACCCCCAACTGCACCCCGGCACAGCATAAATGGCTGCACACTGCTCAGAGTGTGTGTTTACTGCTGTGATTGTGCATTTTGGATGGGTTAAATGCAGTGCATGAATTTTGAGAATTCTGAGTACAGCCAACATACTTGGCTGAATGTCATGTCACTTAAATGGTACTAAAAAGTAACCATAAAAGGATTGTTTACCTGAAAATAAATATTCTGGCATCATTTATTCACCATCATGTCATTTCAATTGTATATGGTAGGTTTTTTTTTCTGTTTTTTGCATTTTTGTTTTTTACAATAAAAGTCAATGGGGTCCAAAACAACAATGAGCACACTGTGTGCAAAAGAAAGTGATGGTGAACAAATGATGACAAAATTAAAAATTTGAATATGCATCCTTTAGAAGTAGATAAATGTATACCTTTGCAGGGTGATGTCAGTGCTGTCGGACCTTAAAAGTCTTTTTTGCACATCACCAATGCAAAAAGTCAAACTGTCAGCCAGATTGCATGCATTGCTACTAATGCATGGGATTGTGCCACATCCAAATCAAGTGGTTAAAAACTCTCAGCTTGCCAAGACAAGCACTGAAGAACTTTTACACACAGAACGTAATCTACATCAATTATATGCTGGCAGTTCCTTCTAGCTGCAGGTTAAATAGGTACTATCCTTCATTCCGTCCCCCACTCTTCCTCTCTCCGTACGGAAACCTAGCTCACACCACTGCAGCTGCATTGCAGAGCTCTCAGCTCACACATGCACACTCCAAAAGGGAGACAGAACAGCAACTGGACTATGTTAGACATGGACTGAGAACTGCACAGTGCTGCAAAACGAGGACACTGATGCAGGTTTTTATAGGTCTTTTTATTTGCTACAGGAAGAGGTGAACATAAACCTGTGGGTTTTATTTATATAAAGAGGCTGTCTTTCAGCCAAAGAGGAGTGGGCAGCATAAAGAGTGATACACCATGTTCCATTGAAACACAGCTAAAGAACCGTTTCATCTTGAATTATTTACCCCACCTGTTACAGTATCTGTGAGTAATTCAATCTACCAAACTGGACATTCAATATCCTGTCAAACTTTTCTTGTGTTTCTCCACTGTGTGGAGAAGGTTCACCCACAGTGTCAGTGTCCTTTAGGTCCCAGTTTTTGGAAAATTGGCATCTTTTCTCAAAGACTATATAGTAAATCATCGATTTTTGGTTTGATTCATCCTGAACTTCATTGTAAAATGAAAAGATATAAAAGTATTGAACACAAACTTTTTTGTGTGTTTGATTGATTGTTTCAGCTGATGTCATATAGACCATGCAGGTGGGAAAAATTATTATCCAATAGCCAATCAGCATATTTGGGGTTATTTTAGAGTACTCTTGTTAATGCTCCTATTCTTAAATCTTGCCATTAAGTACACACTAATGGAATGCTGATTAATGTAAACAGTATAAGTTGCATCAACAATAGCAACCAGTCAAATTGAAAAAGAGATTAAAAGAAGAAGTCCAACTGAGATATCATTTATCTAGTGAAAACATTTTTCACTCAAAACATTTCAAAAGTGTGTGTATCACCTGCTGTCACTGTTTTGGGACCTTCACAATCCACTGTATACTCTGGCGGCAAAATTTTGTTAAGGAAATCCCACTTTTCACAATCCAATAAACACCTCCTTAGTCCCACTTGGAAATACGTCACATTACAAAAGTGAAAATGGGTTATGAATGTCATTTCATGTCTTCCTTGAGGATCCTAATGGGATAGCCAAACAACTAGAATCCTTTTTAATCTTAAAGTCCCCTTTCCACTTTATTTGTACAGACATTTGTACAGAATTAGCAGATGTTTAAAGGATCCTTTATGATTCTTTGAATGCTTCAGGATAATCCCATTCGAATCCTGGACATTAATTTGGGATTTTTTAAATAACAGTAAACATCACTCATCTATTACTTGCATAAGACTCATCACAGGAGAGTGTCAAGTGTCTTATTATTTTGTTTTCCCTCTGGGAAAACTTTCCTAGTTTTAAAATTTAAAAATATTATTGTTTGCTGAGGGAGCTAGTAGTAGTTGAAAAATTCACAGTGGGATTATTCGAATCTGCGATACGAATCATACTGCTATTTTACACATGCAATTACAGCCCGCAGGATAGATTACACATCTGCTGTGAAACCTGTTAAAAACAAGCTTGCATAAGTGTGGTCGTGACACGTGTACTGCTCTGCACTGCCTACGGTCTTGATATGGATGCTGGTGCGGTGGCGAGGGTTAGACACTAGCGAAAACAGAGAAAGGAAGACAGAGTTTAATTAAATTGTGTTGTGTACAGATGCCAAATTAGTTTCAAATCTTCATTCACACAGCATGATACAATCACTGGAATATCCTCTAATGTGTGACTCATGGCTGACTCATAAAACAAAAACTGATGGCTAAATCCAAAATATTACAAGATTAGCGTGTTGCTAATCTTTTTTTATTGCCGAAGATTTGTCACATGCATTCCGTAAATGAGCATGCGCGTATTTAAACATGTAAATACTTAGACACATATGTGTAAACATCTATAAAACCAACAGCTGTGTGTGTTTTAGTCACTGAGGGAGAAAAAAATGACAGGAATCTCATCTCTTTCACACGTCTCTGTGTGGGTGTCCGCACATGTGAACATCGACCCGCCAAGCCACGTCCTACCCATCAACACGAACATGTAAACATTCATTAGACCGATCGGAACAGCCTTCGCCTTTTTCCATCTCTCAGAGGGCCCGATGTGCATTCAAAAACAGGGAGAGGAAGGCTAATGAAAAGCTCTTCTGCTGCAGCTTTGCTTGAAAATAGAAGCAGAGAGAAAAGCAAAGCACTGGTTATTAACTGGCTTTTGTTTTGGTATTTCGCGGGTGTGCGTCACGCTCATCAGCAGCTTGAAGGGCTCTCTGCCTCCTGCTCAACCCACTCACAGCTCCTGTGTGCTGGAGACTTAAAACATTCAATACACCTCAATCTGCTACTGTAACTACAGAAACTATTACATTTTAGGGTTACAAGGTTTTTGGATGTAGATCTGAGGCAGTTTTGTGAAGCCAGACGTTTGATAATCACAGTCTGCTCCACATTGCAGCCATCAGCTTAAAAAAATATTCCAGGTTAAGTACAATCAACAATATTTGTGGCATGATGTTGACTACCTGAAAATAAAAAAATAAAAATCACTTCGTGCCCAGTGAGGAAATGAAATGTCTGTGAATAGGGCCCATATTCAGACTTAAAATAAAAAAATTTGAAGCTTTTGATTTTTTTTTACAGTGGTTTTAGGGTTTTTGAGGTTGACAATGGTCATGGCAAAGAAGTTGTAAAATTGGAGATAGCTTTACAAGAAAAAGGTTAATATGTATATATTCATGCTGTTTATGTCTTGTGGCTATGCTGTTATTATGAACAAGCTAAAACTGTCAAATGTTGCTTTTGTTCAATGAAAACAAAAAACTTGAATATATATGTATATATCAGTTTTTCAGGGCTGGTTCACACTGATCCAACAAACACAGAATTAATGCAGTGCAAACTAGACGTCAGACAGGATATAGCCATCTAAACTAACATCTAAAGCTACCAATCACACTTTGTTTTCTTTTACATGACATTTAAGGGCAAAATAATTTGAAATCAGATACAACACTGTAGCAGCCTGGGAACTTATACACACAAGACTGTTTCGCAGTGGACTGATAAAATCCTGTGCACCCTGACTTATGGGGCCCTATCCAAAAAGGCAAACTGGAATGAATCAAAGATCAGAGGTGGTTCATGTGGCATTTATGCCACATTTTAATGTAAGAGGAGCTGTAATAACGTCTGTTGTGATTGGTCATGCTAGAGATGTACTGCAGGGATAGGCTGGTACCTGTCTAAGTGGTGGTACTTCAGTGACGATTGGTGCTGGCTTAAGGGTGCTGTGGAGTCTCTCAGCGGGACAAGCACCTGCAAACAGATCAGATCAAAGAAACACTTCTGTTAGCTTCCAATATATACATAATAATTAAAGCTGTTCCTGATGAAAAAACTATCTGTGTAAATGTGCAAGGAAGAACACATGGGAGTATGTGTTACTAACACACAGAATGAGCTCATTAGCTCTTTAATGAGATCACAACCTAGTCAATCAGCATTCAACTGTGTATGACACACACACACACACCTGGACAAACCACAGAGACAAGCCTTCATTGCGGGACACTCATTAGTGTTCAATGGTACACCTACAGAATACAAAACAACATAATTCCCTTGCTTTGGCTACACAGCCAGTACGTCCATCATAGGCATTCTATTGAAATGAATGCTTATCACACTTGAATTTTCAGCTCCAGTTTTCATTGTCACATGATACTTCCATGATAATTTTCCTCTTTTCTTATTATCAGTGTTGAAAATGTACTGTTTTATAAAATTCTTACTAATAGTTAATAAAAAAATATCTGTTATTTTAACTAATATTAAAATATTTTACCAGTCGCGTTTAAGTTTCCATCATGAAAACTGTCAGAAGGTCTAGAGTTTCATGACAGAACTATTAATTGAATATGCTGCCTTTGTAGAAAATTGCTTTTATAAAACATAAACAGTTCAATATGTTTTGAAACAGCATTTATCTTTTTCACACACTCCATGGCCATAAAGAATGCCTGACATAGATTTTCTTTGCATCATTCTGGCCATACACAAGTCTCTGGTGGAGGCACAAGAGAACATCTCCACAGGCCTGAACTAAATAAAGAGCTCCAGTTATCAGCGTATGACAGCGGCTCTGACACAAGAGTCACCTCTGCTTAACTCCATTCACAGCTGCTTCAACATGTCTTTATTATGGAGCATAATGAACTGCAGCTTTGGCTCCGGATAAACCTGTACAACTCCATTTTCCCATTGGCTTTTGAGACTGTGTGAGTGACAGAGTTATAAAGAGTGTCTACAGTAACAACTAGCCTAGAAAAGCTTGAAGAGAAAAGATGGATATACAGTACTAACCAGTGTACTGGTGTCCATTTACCCTATAAAACAGCACTACAATGGTGCAAGGGTTGCATGGATGAAAGATACATTTTAGGAGTTATGCATGGACTGTTTTAAGTTGAAAAGTGGCCTTTTTAAGGTGAAACACTGTAAAAATTCATTTTCACTTTACAAGACAGTAATTGATGGACAGGAGACCTGATTATTTTTCATCAGTTGTTTGGACTCTCATTCTGATGGCACCCATTCACTGCAGATGATCCATTAGTGAGCAAGTGACATAATGCTAAATTTCTCCAAATCTGTCCCGATGAAGAAACAAACTCATCTACTTGGATGACTTGAGGATGAGTACAGTCTCAACAAATTAAAATTTTTGGGTGAACTATTCTTTTAAAATTGTACGCTAATTTTAAATAAAAATCAACCATTTGAAATGCAACAAGTGAATTTTTTCATGATATGCATTACATTTAACAATGTCATTAATGCAATTTAGTGTTAAATAATATTAATGCTGGGAAAAGCATGTAAAAATGTTTAATAACTTAGCAAAATATATTACTGTACCCCTATTTTTTCCATCTATCTACAGTATGTTTCCTGTTCTGGTGGGTTAGAGCAACAGAGTTCTGACTTTCTGCTTGCGCTTCAGGGGATATGAGGTGGAAAATGCCGCGTTTTCCTCTCTGCCACCAGATAATATGCAGACGCTCAACACAGTGACTCACACTGTATGAGCATGAGTGCCGTTCGTGGCATGTTCACACCGAGAACTCCAATGAGACAGAGTAATTTCACCCTCACAGGCACAGGACAGCGAGCAGGAGGAGGGTGGAAAAGATCTGCGTTAACCGCAGGCTCTGGTGTGGCCATCATGCTTTCTTTTCAGGATGTTTTTATGTGATTTTCAGAACAAGCCATGTCTAAATTAGCCCTGTGCCTCCCTTGACTAAACTTAGTGACTACACAACCCAAAAAGAGAAAGACAGAGAGAAAAAAAGAACTGCATTAACTTGGAGAAACTCCAAATTAACCACATCGTTCAAAAACCTGAAAAAGGCAGAAGCCAGAGTGAAAAAAAATAGACACATGACAGCAGAGCTGCTTTATGGATGAATGTTCAGAGCAGATCTGAATGTTTAAAGCAGGAAGACTGGCAGATGGCATAAATATGCTTCTGCTGAACTGCTATCTCACCCCGTGAACGCCACACATCCAACAGACGTTCTTTATGCACTCCAGAACATGCGTTTCATATGTTCTCTCTTACTGCTCTTCAGCTTTATTTGTCAGACGTGAGTTGGCGGATTGGATTCCATGAAACCATAATAGTTTAGTCAAAAATGGCATTATAGAAGAGTGAAGTCTCTGAAGACACCTAACAGCTTTGAGATTATAACTTCCTGATCTAGGGCTCATCGGCTTGTTGTCTTCCTGACTGAGAGACTGAGAGGAACATGTTCAGAGAAAATGTCTAGAAACAAAAATCAAACCTGAGTGGGCATCCCTCCATTATTCGCTCACATTTATAATTCAGTTCAGCTCCTGCTAGGAGAAAACACTTCCAGCAAATACCTGGTGCATTTTCAAATTTATTTATGGCGTAAAATCCAGTTTAAAAACATCTTCTAAATCATCTCAGTAATCAAAAAGTGCCTTGCACATCTCCAGTCCATCAGTTAACGTCTTGTGAAGCGAAAAGTCGTGCGTAAGAAACAAATCCATCATTAAAATGTTTTTAACATAAAGCTGTTGCTTCCAGCTATAATATGAGTCTTCTATCCATAATATTGCTTTCTTCAATCAAAAAGTTATACCTTTTCCACTTGGGAAAGTATTATTAAGGATTATGGTGTTTTGGGTGGAAGTGAAAACCTGTTGTTGCATTATGATGCATTTGTTTCTTACAAACTTGAACTTTTTCACTTCACTTTAATGGACTGGAGTCATGTGAATTACTTGATGGCACCCATTCTCTGCAAAGGATCCACTGGAGAGCAAGTGATGTAATGCAAAATTTCTCCAAATCCATTCTGATGTGGAAACAAACTCATTTACATCTTTATTCTCTTCCAAAACTATTCCAAACTATTCTTTGAAGAGGAAGATTTTTTATTTTCATGTTGACTTTAAAGAACTCTATCCTGACATCCAATGACCACTACTACAGAGCCTAGGGCAGTCACAGAGATAGGTGTGATTCTTCAGGACAACTATTTTTAGTGACATCGGTGAGATAGTGGGGACATTTTTTGCATGCCATCCTGCAAGCTTACAGCATTAATACCGTTTTTGCTTTCTTCTTTTTGAGCCAAACCATGTAAGGACACCCATTAAAATGAACTTTAAAATACCTCACTGCATCAGGAAATTGCAATCATAATAAAGATAGCACTAAACCAATATTAAACAGCTTTATTATTTTTCTCAAAGTCAGTCATCTTATTTCACCCTTTTGTAAAGATACCAATAAAAGATGATCTCATTTGATGTACTTTGGATTTATCTTTCATTAAATTGTAATATTATCTGAGCTATGAGCTTTCCTAATATTTAAATGATGAGATTGTCAAGATGCCTGTCTCTGCCTGGAAGATGAAGGCTTGGTAATAAACCCGGAGACAGTTTTCATCTATTAAAGAATAATTATTTGCTAACAAGCGAGGGATAATAAACAAATTTCTGTGTAGAGTTGTTGATAAATCAAGAAAACGTGGGATTGAGGTCTAAAGAGGCAGATTTCCAACAAAATATGATTTAAATGGACAAAGTACAGTTTATCAGGATTTTTTTTATTTATTTTAGTTTTACCTTTAACATTTTAAATCAATATAAAGAGGTGAGATGAGAGACAAAACTTCTCAGTTGGTCTGAAAGAAAATTCTCATTCTGTTTCTCCAATTCATGGATTTAACAACAAAATTAAAAATAAAAATTGACTTTTCTGTTTTCTGTTATTTTGCATAATCCATATTACCTTAAAAGGCAAAATGCAGTAACTACACATTGTCAAAACTGACAAATATCATAAATTATACATATGTATATAATGTTCTACAGAAGAAAAAAAATACAGTTACACATTCTCGCAATTTGAGCAGTCACAAAGTCAAGCAGCTGAGGTTTTATATTCAAGTATGGAATGTAAGTATGGGAATGACCTGAAACTGTTCACACTATAATTTCATGGAATGCACTGAATAACTAAGCATGATCACATTGCAGAACCTGGAGTTCACTGAGTTCCTGACATGAGCGGTAGCTGTGACTGTAGTATCCACTATGTCTAATGGAGCATCAGTCTCTCCCATGCAGCAGGTTGAGAACCATGCCCTCCCTGTCTGTCTTTTTTGCCCCTGCCAGACAGAGAAGAAGGGGGTGACCAATCCCCCCCCCCCCCCCCTTGGGCATTACATCATTGCTTTCCCTGCTGCAGTGCCTCCCAATGAAAGAGTCTGTGTGCTTGCCAAGTAAACAATTCTGTCTCTTCACATGCTTCTTTCGCATTGAGAAGCATTTTAATATATCATAACTGACACATGGCATGACACAGCAACAAAAAAACATGCAGCCATTAGTTAATGTCTGGCATCTTGCAGAAACTCTAAATACTTTTTTTCCACATAAAGCAAGCATGTTTAAAGGGATAATTCACCCCCCAAAAATGAAAAATCTGTCATCATTTACTCAATGCACAAACAAAGCACATGCACTTCTTTCTTCACATGACTATGGGTCCAATGTCTGTTCTGCAGTAAATTACTTAGAATGTCTCAGTGTCTAACAACTCTTTGCGCCAATGTTTTTCTTAAACAAATTCTGCCAGTTACTTTTCTCTGAAGAAATTATTAATTATTAACATTATGCATTGAAAAATGGAATTGTAAAGGAATTGTAAATGTAATTCCAGCCACTGATGGCAGTCAGCTTTCTGCCATTACAGCACTGCAGGAGAGGAGACAGACAGCAGACGGAAGGCTCCTCCTGTGCTTCACTGGCCTTCTGGCATGATGCATGAAGACTACAGTCACCTGTATCGTGACCTTGTTCAGCACAGACACAGCGGGGTGCTGAGGGACATGGATAAATGGATGAGAAAAGGTCACGTTGCATATGACACATGCTTTTTGTCATGACAAAAAGATTAGTAAAGGGGTGGGCAAAGAAAAAAAAGATGGAGTTCAACAACAATATAAACCAAGAACTCTCTGGTCAATATCTCTTCCTCAAAAATGGTCTCTTGTGAGATTCTGAGATCAGTCAGTCGTCCAGTACAACTACAGAGTGATTACTGCAACTCATAGAGTTTGGCGGCATAACAATATATAATGTGCAATGGCTGGATGTGCAAAAAGCACCATAAATGCAGTTCATACAAGTTTTGAACTATATTTCAAGTCCAAACCAATATTAAATGTCAGTCTATTTCTAAGATAAAGCCAAGTTGTTGTTTTTTACTGATAATCTTCTCCTGTGCTACAGCATAAGAACAGCTCTGAAATGAAATTATTATTGGCATTCAACATATCTCATTTGAACAAATTCAGTTGTATATGCACGAATATGCTAACGAAAATATATGTTTACTGCAATTCTTCAACGGGGAGTTTTGTTTTACAAATATTGTGTATGTCTAAACTCAATAAAAATCGTTTCAACACCAACACCTGCTATTACTCATGAGGAAAAAAAAAACGAATTGCACCGTTAAATGTAAAATCTGTTTGTGCCACCTTTAGCAGCGAGAAATGCAAACAACCTTTTTTTCTAATAACTACAGATCAGTCTTTATATAGCCTACATAAGGAATAATTGATTTCTATTAATTCCATGGCCCAGAATCAATTATTCCACTTATACTATGGTTACCACACCTCAAGACATTGATCAAATGATATATTTAAAGGGATTTGTCTGGTTTTTGTACTTAAATCGCTATTGTGAGTAGGATTATTTCCTCTGCATTTCATCCAGTGCCTCTTTTGCTAGTACCAAAATGTCATTTTAAAGCTTGTAATGGAGGCTTGAGCCGTTGATAGCATTCTAATGCAGTTATTAATGAAGTTATTAGAAAGAGAGCAAGAGAGACAGATATACTTAGAGAAAGAGAAAGAAAGAGACAGAGAGAGAGAGAGAACTTGTGTGAATTAGGCTACCTCTGTGAGTCCCTCAACAGTGTTCTGTAGCAGCGTCTCTAAACCTCACTAAACATTAATACCTCACTAGTGAGAAATGTCATGTGTAGCCTTTAAAGTTGCTACACTATATAGGCTAACTGATTAAATCATCTGGGCAGTGCTGACAACACCTTTTTGTGCAAACTGTGTGACCATTTTTACAGTTAACTATGCGAAGTGATATGGACCTGTAATGCGGTCAAGAGAGCTGCCTGGAACTATGTTCGCCGTGTGTGTCCCTGAAAATAATTGCACACCTCAGAAAATTTTTACCCCCCCCCCCCCCCCCCCCATATTTGTTCTTGCTCTTTTTATAGTTTCCCTTTTATTATTACTCTGAAGCAATTGTGATAAAAGTGTAAGCGCTTAGGAAAACTGCATTTCTTGTGTTGAGTGTATGATTAATCGAACAGTTGTCCATTTAGAGCCAATTGAAAATATAGCATGTTCATTTGATAGGATGACAAATTACATATTTTGTTCGTTGGGTTTGGACAAATGGTACATAAAAGTTTGTGATTTTTGTAAAAAAAAAAAAAAAATTGTCAGATATTTTAAAGTATTGGTTGGTTGTATTAACTTTTATAAAAACATAATAAATAATAATATAAAAAATTATAATAATAAAAACACTGCATTAATGCGTGATAAAATAATTGTTGAAATTAATTAATTAATGCTTTAGCGTGATAATAACACATTAATGTGCCCATTTATTTATACATTTATTTATTGAATTAATTGAAAGAATTTAAATAAAAAAGAAACATATACATATATATTAACAAACTACAGCATATTAAGTATATTTTTTTCATACATATATATATATATATATATATATATATATATATATATATATATATATAATATATATATATATATATATACAGTAACTATGATATAAAATTGCTCATGCTGTGATTTATCACCCAACCCTGGTGACCTACACCATCATTAAATCACTGCCACCATCACCGTTATGTATCTGGACAGTCTGGTGATGCTAATGGCAGGTGTCTAGACAGGCAACATCACGTCACCCTGAATCCAGCTAGCATGTTATCCCGCCCGGCACACACACAAAATTACATGACACACATCTGCTTCAATATATATAACATATAGAGCTATGAGAGCATAACTATACTTAACAGGTACAGAGATGCTCAAAACCTGCAGAAAAAAATGCACAGACAATAGACACATAATCAATGAAGTGATAATTCACAAAATAATTTAAAAAAACTGATAGTAGCTAGAAAGAAAAAGAAGGAAATGTAAAGATACAAGGGGCTGTTAGGAGAAATCAGAATGCCGGTCCTGCCCGTATCAGCCTGTCAGATTCTCACACACCTTATGTGCCAGAGCGTATCACACAATGACGCAGCATCTCTGCGGCACGGCGAGCAGGCAGGCAGAGAACAGGAGAGAGACAGAAAGAAAAGCCAGAAAAAAGGATAAATAGCCTACCTGATGAGATCTGCGTTTAGGATCCTGTTCTTTAGTGTGTAGCACAGAGGAAGAGGGAGAAACACAGATGAACCTGGAGAGAGAGAGAGAAGAGGAAAGAAATGTGGCAGGTGAGCTCAAGGTGTCCTCAGAGTTCCCTCGTTTCGGTCACGTGACCTCGACAGCTACAATACACGTTCCTCGTCAATGGCCAGAGATGCACATGTGTGAGTTTAGTATGCGCTGTTCATACTGCCGCCTTCCAGCAAGTGGGAGTGTTGTATGAGCGAGGGGTAAGGCTGTGTGTGTGTGAGAGAGAGAGAGAGAGAGAGAGAGTGGGAGTGTGTGTGTGACTGAGATGGTAATATAATTAACAGGCTGATAGACTGTAAGCAAGAGCAGAAGTAATAAATGTATGAATCAGTGAGTGAGCAGAATGTTCCAGAAAAAAAGCGCAGATGCTCTTAAGTTACAATGTGCAAAAAAACAAAACAAAGAATGACATTGCACAAAGGCAATGAAAGCTTTTTCTACAATATTTTAACATTTAAAGATAATGATAGTTTCCAAACAGGTTTTCCCAAACACTCCTACTGCACACTCCACTGTCTTCAATCAGATATTGTCCACACAAACACAAAGCCCCTCCCCAAACTCACACCATTGGTCGAGTAGCTGAACATCAAATGTCAAAAGCTCCTTTTAAGGCAATTAAGTCCACTTTATAACCATTTTTTAAACATCCTGGGATGATTCTAGTCGTGCAGGTACAGCTCTTTGACTATGCATTTTTTCATGTTTGAAATCGTTTCAAAGATCAGTATTCAGCGTTTTGTTTAAAACAAAACATTATTTATACATCTGTATCTGCAGGTAAATGCATCCATGTCCCATCTGAGATACATTAAACTGTGTAAATATATCTAAATGCTATTTCAGATCAGATATTG
>NC_068418.1:74140-109584 GCF_023724105.1 Carassius gibelio
GTCATCCAGTCTAGAAAGAGAATTTACTGGTGATCCGAAAATGCAGAAAATTTCTCACTATTTATTTACTGATACATTCAAAAAGAAAAAAAAAAAAGAAAAGTTAAAACAACAGTGCATATATTATTTCACTCTGTATTGCTGTATGTTTTTTCACTCTGTATTGCTGTAGCTTTCCTGAGCTACACTAGATGTAAAGTACCCAAGATATTACAGATTGTAGGGACCTATAGAATGCAACAGTGGTCTTCTGAGAATAAAAATCAGATTTAATTTTTCATATATAGGGAAACTGATTTTAAAGTATAAACAATAATAACAACAATGTATAAATCTTTAAAGACTGATCTACCTTGAGCTCTGAGATTGTTAATCAATGATATAGGATTTTTTAGAAACGACATGTTCCTTTTCAGTCGGTCATGTTCTACGTTACGTCAGAAAGAGACTGACAAATGGGATCTCGTCTGAGAGCCCAATCACCTTCGAGTGGTTACAAAATGAGCCAATGGTACATTGAGTACCTTGGTCTGCGGAATTTGCATCGCTAGCTTCGCCCCGCAGACTGGGTAAATAAGGAGCATCTAGAGCAACTTGCATTCAAGCTTTCGCTTCGGAGCCGAGCACTTCGCTTGCTGCTTTCACTGGAGTGGTTAAAGATGAATCAACTGGTGTTAGTGTGACCACACGATTCAGCGTTTCATCTAGGTTTCTTGCGTCAGCTAAAGCGTTCCTCTGAGCACTTCAGCACCTAAAAGAGCTATTTCCTCTGAGACAAAAAGAGAACGGGCTGAGTTTGCGTCTTTTTAAAGATGTCATTTCGCCCGTGTGTTCCTGGGTGCAGTCGATATATTGCTCTCCATGACGGCCACGATCGCTGTGTCACGTGTCTGGGCTTTCAGCACGCTGAGACTGCGTTTGTGTATGACTCATGTTCTCATTGCGGGGACATGACCATCTCTGTGTTAAGACCGAGACTTGTTTATCTTAAGAGGTATAGAGTCCCCTCTGCCATACCCTGTTCTAGCTCCTCTTCTCGTAAGAGGGCTACTTCGGCTGGTGGCAAGGGTGATCTGAGGGTTACCATGTGGGCTTCCCCGATGAGCCAACCTCCTCGGGCCATTCTGTTGTGATGCAACTGTGTCCGCAGAGCACCTCCGCTTGGCGTGGTGGTCCCAAGCTGCCCTCCAAGACCTGTAAGTTCTCATCCATGCTTGTGGCCAAGGCTTGCAGAGCTGCGGGCCAGGCCACTTATGCCCTGCACACCATGGCCTCCCTTCAAGTTTACCAGGCCAAGCTACTCAAGCAGCTGCATGGACCTCGCTCTCCAGGCGACGGAGATCACTGCACGCTCCTTGGGTTAGGTGATATCTACTTTGGTGGTCCAGGAGCGCCTCCTATGGCTAAACCTGGCAGACATGAGGGAGTCTGATCAGGCTCCGCTCCTCAACTCCCCGGTTTCCCAGGATGGCCTCTTCGGCGACGCGGTAGAGAGCTTTGCCCAGCAGTTCTCTGCCTCCCAGAAGCAGTCTGAGGCCATCGGACACATCCTGCCCTGGCAGCCCACTGCTGCCTCCACCCTGCCGCCGGCGCAGCCGCCTCAGCCTGCTCATTGCCGAGGGCACCCCCTGAGGCCTTCTCCACTCCCGCTCAGCCACAGCAGCTGCCTTCACCCCAGCCACAGTGAGGAGACACCGAGAGGGGCATGGCAACTGGGCACACTCCGAGTGACCATCACTCCGGCCTGCCTCAGAACCTTCACCCCGTGGTCAGACCCCTCATTTCTGGCATGCCCCTAGAACCGGTGTCCAGACATGTTTTTGTGTCAACAGATGCCTCTGCAATGGGCATGTTGTGTTAGGCTCCTGGACGGGACCCCAACTTCAGTTGCATGCCAATTGCCTCGAGTTGCTAGCAGTACGGCTTGCTCTGCACTGCTTCGGGACCCTGCTGAAAGGACAAGCACGTTCTGGTCCGTACGGACAACACTGCAACCGTAGCGTACATCAACCATCAGGGTTGCAACTTGTTCGCCATCTTTTCTAGTGGAGTCAGAAGCATCTGAGGTTGCTTCGTGACATTCAGATTCTGGGCAGGCTCAATCGTGCAGCCGACGAGCTCTCACGGCAGCAGTCTCGGCCCAGGGAATGGAGACTCCACCCCCAGTCGGTTCAGCTGATTTGGGAACGCTTCGGAGATGCTCAGGTAGACCTGTTTGCCTCTGCAAATTCCCACTGCCAGTTGTTTTACTCACTGACTGAGGGCACCCTTGGCACGGACGCTCTGGCACACAGCTGGCCGCTGGGCCTGTGCAAGTATGCGTTTCCCCCATCGAGCCTTCTTGCACAGACGTTGTGCAAGATCAGGGAGGACGAGGAGCAGGTCCTCATGGTTGCGCCTTTTTAGCCCGGCTGGACCTGGTTCCCCTGAGCTTGTACTCCTCGCGACAGCCCCTCCATGGCCAATTCTTCTGAGGAAGGACCTTCTTTCTCAAAGACCCTCTGGCACCCACGTCCCAATCTTTGGAACCTACATGTGTGGGTTCTGGACGGGTAACAGAAGGTATATGTACCATGCCACTGCATGTGGTAGCTACCATCACTTCAGCTAGAGCCGTATACACCAGACACGCCTATGCTTTGAAGTGGAACCTCTTCGTCACTTGGTGTTCTTCATGGTGTGAGGATCCCTGGAAATGCTAGATCGGGTCAGTGCTTTCCTTTCTTCAGGAGGGGTTGGAACGAAGGTTGTCTCCTTCCTCCCTCAAGGTCTATGTGGCCGCCATTTCAGCTCACCATGACCCTGTTGAAGTTAAGTTTCTTGGGAAGCACGGTCTGATCATCAGGTTCCTGAGAGGAGCAAGGAGGCTCAATCCATCTCGCCCTCACCAAGTCCCCTTTTGGGACCTCACAGAGGGCTCCCTTTGAAACCTTGCTCTCAGTAGAGCTTAAGTTTATATCTTTGAAAACTGTCACTTCCTCCTGGGCACTTGCGCATGGTGCCTCGCTAACAGACATCTGTAAAGCTGCGGGCTGAGCTACACCTAACACATTTTCGAGATTTTATAATCTCCATGTAGAGCCCGTGTCCTCCTGGGTACTCACCCCTTCAGGCCAATAAGGACCTGCTCGGTGTCAATCCGCTTGCTGTGCCATTCCACTCCGCAGACTGGATGCGTGCGCTATTCCCCTCAGGTGAGTTCCTCATACAGAACCCTGGGTTCCTCCAGCACTGTTGATGTCCAGCATTTGCGTACACGCCCCTTCGGTCAGCCCTGTGTGGGACTAGGTGCCTCCATGTGTTGTGATTCCCCTTCCGGGCAATCCCACGTCTGTATGTCCACAGTGAGTCTCTTCACAGCATGTGACTTTCCCTTGGCAAGCCCCTTGCCAGCTCTGTCATTGAAACTTCCACCCTGCGGGCTGGGTACCTCAGAGTTCATGTGTATCACCACCTTGGTGGATACCTGCCTTCTGTAAGTCCTCCTACGAGCAGGTAGCCATATGCTACCCAGTGCATTCTGTGTAAGCTATAGGCCCTCACTCGTGCTGGCCACACGACATGGTGCTATCACTCACACGGGTCTCTGGAAGACAGCCATGTGGCATTTTGTAAGGTACCCCATTCGTCAGTCTCTTTCTGACGTAACGTAGAACGTGACCGACTAAAAGGGAATGTCTCGGTGACGTGGTACTCGGCATACCATTGGCTTGTTTTGTAACCACTTGAAGGTGATTGGGCTCTTGAGATCACATTCGTCAGTCTCTTTCTGACGTAACGTCTCCATTCTATATTGGAATATTGGCATATTATTATTGTTGTTGTTGTTAATAATAATAATAATAATAATAATATTTAGTTATATATATATTTTTTATTTTAGTTTTTAAATCTACATGTAATGTAGATTTACTGTTCTTGTTTTTAATCAATTAATTAAATAATTATTTTTTTATGCTCAATAGTGAAAGCCTTCAAGAACTAAAGCTGCTGAAATATTGAATGTTCACTGTTGTGCTGCATTTTGAAATCCTATATAAAATATTATAGATTTGTGCTCTAGTAGTTCTCTGAGAGCTGAGAGCTGGGTTTGACAGTGTATATATATATATATATATATATATATATATATATATATATATATATATATATATATATATATATATATATATATATATATTAGGGCCGGGACTCTAACGCGTTAATTGAGATTAATTAATTACACAAAAAATAACACGTTAACTAAGATTAATTCATTACAGAAAAAAAATTCCCGCATTTTTAATAACTCATTTTTGCACAGCGGAACCTTTCTCACTGGATTTGTTTCGGCGGACCGATTATACTGAAGCACCAACTAGCGCTCGCTCCGCATATCACTGCAGCACATATAGCCTCAAGTACCACCTCAACGCAAAACATATAGCAGCTAACGTGGACTTTACACTTTATGTTGAACTATGTATTATTTTGTTTGTGCAACAGTTTATGTTGAACTCTTTATTGTTTTGGCCAAGGTTATTGAGAGTTGGACTTAGTATGTTATGGCCTCTGAAGCAACAGAGAGATGTTTTCTAATAGTCAGTGTTTCCAATTTTCTGAATGTAATTGACAGTATTGTGTTTTACTTAAAAAACTCTTTACAGAAGGTTCCAGCACCTATAAGCTTCCTGAATTTCTGAAATGTACTATTTCTAAATTGTTTCTAAATATGCTATTTCTACACTTCATGGCAAAAATTGCACTGGTCTGCTAGACTTGGTTGAACAAAAATAAACAATATTTTGTTGCTTAAGCTTATGTATTCAGTCATTATTCAATGGTATAACGTAGACTAACCATGTTCCGTACACTTTTCGCTATTCACCGCACGCCAGTGACCACTCCTCCGTTGTAAAAAGACATACAAGCATGCTTGTGTGCTCATTCTCCGGGGGAATACCTATTACACAGTCTACACTTTGATTGATGTCTTTAGGACCAATAGTTTTTGAGAAAACTGGGGAAAAGTACCACCTCCGCCAGTGTACGGAAGATGATAGGGGTTAACGGTGTTCCGTACAGGCTTATAATGATGTTCCGTACAGCTCTTATTACTTGATTTTATCGGCGAAAATGGACATTTAACTTATCAAAAGTGAGCTGTTATTTATTTTAACTGCAAGAAAACATAATTCCAATAAATATCAAAGATTATTACCTTTTTATTTGATCAAAATACAAGTTAATGGCTGCTTTAATAAAGGGCGCATGCGAGTTAGGCATGATTGTGTCGTGATATTAATTATGACATGTGAGTTAAGCATGAACTATGTGAAAGGTTAGAGAACATAATTTCCTTATCTTTCTGAAGATGCAGAAAACGAGAAGGGCACTGATTAATTAAAAAAAAAAGGTTAACCAATGTGAAAACTTCATAAAGTAAGAGATCTCTGCCGCCAGTCTCAGGTGAGGGTGACGCTAAGTGGTTATCGCCCGCAATCGATGCTTAAACACTCCCATTTCAAAGCATTTATTCAACAAAAAGTAATATATTTAACAATTTGTGATAACATAATATTCATTTAATACAGGCTGTAGTACTGTGAGAAACATAAGTGGAATAGAAATGTACATTTTCGCTGCTCTAGTTGTCTTCCTCCCAAGCTGAAGTTTTGAAGTAAATCTTCCCCACTGTCCATTTACAAGCGCGGTGGGCGCAACGAGTAAACTTACTCAAATATTACTGAAACAAACAGCGGATTGGTCTCTGTTTAGATCGGGAGTGAAAGAGAGAAACATAAGGATGACACAGATATATAGTTTATGTACGAACTGTAATTATTTATTCTGCAATCGGCGCTAAAACGTCACCTGTACGGAACATCGTTTTGTACGGAACATGGTTAGTCTACGTTACTATAAATCCATGTGAAAAAAAATTACTTCTCACTGTTTTCTGGTCAAATATTTATATGCGATTAAAATGCGATTAATTTCGATTAATTAATTACAAAGCCTCTAATTAATTAGATAATTTTTTTTAATCGAGTCCCGCCCCTAATATATATATATATATATATAGTGCCACTTGAAAGTTTGTGAACCCCTTTCAGAATCTGTGAAAATGTGAGTAATTTTAACAAAATTACAGCTGAGATCATACAAAATGCATGTTATTTTTTATTGTTTTGTATTATTTTGTACTGTTCTGAGTAATATATTTTACATAAAATATGTTTACATTAGTCAACAAGACAAAATAATAATGGTAAAAAAATGCTGAAATTATTAAAATATCCCCATTCAAAAGTTTGTGAACCCTTGGTTCTTTGTACTGTCTGTGACCTGAATTATATTATATTATGGATTTGTCATGGTTGTTCACTATTTTCAAAATCATAGAGTCATTGCTGGAAAGGGTTCAAAAATGCAAAAGATTCTGGAAACTGAAGAATCTGCAGGACATGGAGGATATTTCTGAAGAACAGTGCTCATTTTATCTGTTCAGAACAAACAAGGGACTCGTGAACAATCATGGATAATCCAGGTAACCAGACACAGTATTAAGAACCAAGTTTCACAAATTTCAGCTATATATACAGTACAGACCAAAAGTTTGGACACACCTTCTCATTCAAAGAGTTTCCTTTATTTTCATGACAAATAGCCCTTGATGCCTTGATTTAGGAGAATTTATAATAATTTTATATATGTATATATATATATATATATATATATATATATATATATATATATATATATATATATATATATATATATATATAATATTTATCAATATATTAGGGATTTTTCTTTATTTTCATGACAAATAGCCCTTGATGCCTTCAGTGTGACTCAATTTTCATAGTCATATAGAAAAGCATTATATGCCAGAGAGGAGTTGATTGTGATATTAGTGTGATTATTTAGGAGAATTTATAATTATTTTTCTTATATATATATATATATATATATATATATATATATATATATATATTATATTATATTTATCAATATATTAGGGATGCCTAGAAATTTCAAAACAGTAAAACAGCCGAAAATATATGGTGCGATATACCGCCCAAAAGTGTTCAGTGCCAAAATTTCACTCTCCCTCCTGCCGTCATCCCTTCACGGTGTGACCTCAATAACCGTGTTTTGAAGGTGCGTTCTGCTCACGTACTGCTCATGCTCACCAGAAAAGCAAAATCTGCTCAAATAACGTGCCGACAGGAAATTTCTATTTTTTGTATTTGCGTTCCTTTTTGCAATTACAATATTTGTGCTGTAGCATGGTGTAGTAAAGCTAGGTAAAATTATAAAATGATGCTACCCTCTTGTGACGCTATGCTCTGCTCACATGCTCTGATAAAAATAGCTTTGTAGGACTCTTAGGCTGCATAAAATGTTAGAACTATACATTATTGGATAATTAAAAAAAAGAAAAAAAAGGTTATATCTGATTCTGTTGTATAAATGATGAATTAACTGTTTCCTAATGCTTAACTAATGATTAATAGCATGCAGTTATTATAAAGTGTTACCAAAAATTGTATTTTTACAGTTGATCACTAGGTGGGACCATTAACCCTTTAGATAGGCCTGTGAAAAAAAAGCTTAGTTTTCTGACTTGTATATGAAGCTATATGGAGTATAACATATTATATTGTGCTGTACCTCAATGTTGCACTGTAGATGTGTCCAGACATCCTTTCAGACAGATATTTAACATGAGTTTCTGCATCACGTCTATTTCTAACCAGTGGCGGCTCCAGACAATTTTGGTTGGGGGGGCAATGGGGGGTCCTGTTCATTTCAAGGGGGGTCTCATGAAAACCAACAAAAAATACAGAGGACACGGGTAATAATTGCATATTACTGCTACTAAACAACAAAAACAACACAGCATATCAACTACTTTGTTTTTAATTAATTAATCAATTGCAGTTCGCAAACAATATGCTCAAACTTTTAATGGTTCGCGTCACCAATACGCATTAATCCACAAATGACTTAAGAGGTTTACTTTTTTAACGTGGCTGACACTCCCTCTGAACAGGGCCGTGCAGAGACCTTTGGAGGGGCAGGTGCTCAAAGTATAAAAGGGGCACATGGAATAAGGCTTTAAATGGCCTGCTCAAAATATCAATACAGCAATATATTTTACAAATGCTTTCATGCAGTTTTGAAAAAGAAACAATAGAGAAGACACTTTTAAGTTTAAAATAATAATAGATCTGGGATTAGAAACTGAAATGTCTTAAATTGTCCCAACCTGATGGCTTTTTCTTCTCTGTTCTACAGAATAATTAAGAACAGCGGTTATAGTAAAAACTATAGAAAACACCTGTGCCTCTACATTTTCCTCTTTCTCACCAGCCTCTGTCTCCTGGCTTGCTGTTACCTGATCTCTTTCTGTCACTTGTGCCTCTACATTTCCCTCTTTTTCTTCCTCTTTCTCCATCTCCTCATTTGATCTATTACTTTCCACTCTCTGTCCATCTAGGAACAAGGCTCAATTTGCTATTTCAGCATTAATCTATTATTTTAACCATCACTACTACTCTTGCACCTAATTAATAAATCCACCTTAAATATTGATACAAAACATAAAAAAACTGATACACTGGAATATAGTGATTCATATTATTATTACTGTTGTAGTTGTTGTTGTCTAAAATTGAACACCTTTGCAATGTAAACAAATGACAGGCTACATTTGTTATTCATATCCTTCACACTGCACTTTGATGTCAGGTATATTATGCATTTTTTATTGACATTGATATTTTTACATTTATTTGAAGAGAGATATTATTGAGTTAAAGTGGTTTTGCTGTGGTAAACTGTTGCTATTGTAGAAAAAAAAATTGCGTCACATTTAAAATATAATTATATTTTAATTCATTTCTGAATTGTTTTTATTTTTATAATGATAATTCAGAGAATGAGAACATCTGAATAAGCCTTACCAGTGTTGTGATAATTATTTTTAAAGCACTCTATGTGTTAAAAAATAAATAAGTACTGTAATATAATAAAAGTTTAGTCAAATAACATAAAAAAGACCAGACCCCTCGATGACTGTGAAACTTTTCTCCCTCAAACAGCACGCTAGTGTTACTTCTACACTACAGGCTACACACAGCAATATAAACAACATATCTGCATGTTCTCACATCACATCATTCTTTTAAAATAATAATAAGTAAATAAACATCAGAATCACTTCGCTGAGAATGAAACACCACTTACCAGCTGCCACAGTGTTGAAAATGTCCTTTAGCAATTAAAAAATGCTCGTGAGGAATCGTCCCGGTTTGGATGAGGTCAGGAGATCATCGTGTTGGTCATTTTATTTACGGCTAAATTATTATTTAGAAATTGTACTAATATTATGATTGGGCGTGGGCAGGCATTCACAAAAGGGAATGTTATTATTACACAAAATTCGAGGAAATTTTGCCTTGACAAAAGGGCACTTAAGGGGCAAAGGAGCAGGTGCTCAAGTGAACCGGTTCTTTCGGACAATTCGATCAAATAAAACCAGTTGGAAAAAAAAAACGGTTCACCGGTTCTTTTGTGCTCCATGTAATGTCATTCGCGATGACTACCCTTCATTCAAGCCTTCGGTTTACCCGCGCTTATAACACTAGCACAGAATCAGTTCAGTATCAATCACCAAAAGAATCAGTTCGGTTCAGACGAGCTATGAGTCAGTCTGCTTCACGCTGAATCACACATGTGCAGTATCATCAGCTCCTCGGTTCACGAATCGGACGCGTCCGGCAGAAACGGTTCTCATTCAGTGTACGAATAAATGTCAAAATAATTATTATTTATTATTATTCTGCGTAGTTTGAAGATAATTTTGTTTATATTTACCCCGGATATATATATAAAAATATATAATCAGGAAGAGGGTGGGGGGTCAAGGCGTTTTTTGGCAGGGTCTTGAGAACCCCCAGGACCCCCCCTGGGGCCGCCAGTGTTTCTGACCTTCAGGTGTGTGTAATCCATGACATCACCTACCAAGGTTATTTTACCTCTTAACCTGCACCCCGACGTGGGCGTCCTGAACTTCCCTTGTTTGCACTTGTCAATATTTACGAATAGATTAAATGAAATGGGACAAATTTAATCTTGACAAATTATACATCATTATAAAGATCTAGGCCTCAAGCATCGACTGCAGATCACTGTTTTTCAATGGAAAGCTTATAAAGAATGTATTTGCTAAATTTGTGTAAGCAGTACACATCAAAACATTAAGAATAAAAACGCAATACATACCAGATTCGTTGTAATAACTAATCATAAACCCATCCATAGCTGTAAATCCCGGTTTAATTAGAAAGGGTCATCTGAACTAAATTTCATGGAGCATGTTTAGTCCAACGAAGCAATAACGTTGTAATATGGATGATAATTCCTTTGTTAACGTTTCAGTTCTTCAGGGACAGTATTTTTTGTGTCTGTTATGGAATAACTTATGCTCAGAAACTGCGTCTTGGTAGTAAAAAAAAAGGGCATGGTTTGTAACGTACAGTGTCAAAAGCAGAATGGAATGATACACACAAAAAAATGAAAGATAGGTGGAAGATTGTTTATTTGAATTCTGGCGCTATCTCGTGACAGCTTGTGATGCGTGCTGCGATGCACCTGTCATCTGATGGAGGCAGAACTTAGCGATCGCCTTTTTCTTTATTTTTTTATTTTTCAACATTTTTTAAATATATGTGAGTGTGTTTTATGTTGAATGTGCCTGTATCTGCATGATTACCATCTTTTTGAGTGCAAATCAGCTCGCTATTACTGTGTAATCACGGCTATCAATGTGAACACCATCTATATGAATAGAGTGTGATTTATTGACTTATGGTGCATCTCTATTATTACCATCTCTATAACTGGCCATCAGCACATCAGCACGTGATAATTGACTATATGACCAGATTTCATTGTAAATGCTGCATTTCTAGCAATCTCAGGATGTTCTGTAATTGGCATACAAAGTTAATTTTTTTTTTCTTACTCAAATGATAAAAAGTACAGTCCATAGAGTCTTCTTTCCAAAAACGCCAAAATTATAAGTGTAACACACTGAAGTAAGGAACTGTTACAATTTTAAGTTTGGGGACTTTCAGTTGTGAGTCCCATAATGGGGAGTGCTGGCTAACAGGTTAAGACAATTCTTGGCGTATATGACACACGTGCTTCTCAACCAGTGCTTCTCAACCATCTTGTTCCTGCTTTTTCAGGGAATAGGGTTAAAGTAAAGTAACCCGAGATGCTCCATTCAAAGTGGATTGAAGTGTTCAAGACATGAATTTAAGTTGTATTTATTAACAGCACTATATGATATCACAATTGTCCATGTGTGAAGATGTTGCTCACTGACGATGTTCCAAAGTGAGGTAAACTTCAACAGATTTTTTCCTGCTTAGGGAGTAGGGAGCGATGAACACTGTGTAGTGACCATGTCAATGGGAACACAGTTCATGCACGGAGCTGTGAAGAAGAAACAAACACACAACACCCCTCACACACACACACAAAATTCCCTAACTAGCATTAACAGAAAAAAAGACAAAGAAAAATGGCACCTACCACTCTAACATATTCTCAATAAAGTAACAATATAAGCTTAATAGGTAACAAACAATATTAGAAGTGGGTATGAACACAATAACTTCTAAAACAACAGATCACTTGTTGTAGACAGTCAACACAAGAGTGTTAACACAATAACACTGTAAAAAAAAAAAAAACCATCAACAAAGTATCAACCAAAACAACTAATAATGCTTTTTGGGTTTAGAATCGAAGTCTCACACTGAAACCTCCACACACCCCTTTGCACTGTATAATGCTGCTGCTTAAATCTTTCACAGATTCCCCTCCTGCTACGATCAGATCACTAATCATTGGAATCAGATGGCAGCCATTACCTCCTGCTTATGGGAAGTAAAGGGGGAGTGAGAGAAACAGAGAGAAAAAAAAAACCCAACAACAACAAAAAACATATACGCACTTTGAGGCATCAGACTATTTTGATAAATGGAACAAATAAAACTAATAGAAGAAAAGTCTGGAAAGATAGTAAAGAGAGCCAAGGTCTGAAACCGTTTATATCAGGGGTTCTCAAACCTCTCCATGTAGTACCCCCAGCACTGCAAGTTTTGTATGTCTCCATATATCTGAAACACCCACTTCAGGACTGCATCCGAAAACTTAGGCAGCTGACTTGCTGCCTCACAAGGCAATGACTTTGCAGGCAGCGTTTTTGCATGAAGGCACCTCATGAAACTGATTTCGGACAGACTTCTGAGGCAGCATAACGATTTAATGATCTGCAGCAAAAAATAATTAGTTTTTGTGATAACCAAACGAACATTTAATTACTGTAATACTGATTTTTTTTTGCTAGACAATTAATCAAAGTGCAAAAAGTTAGTCAGAAACATACATTTACACACAAACTGACCATGAAACAACTTTTAGATACCATCTTTTTTTATTATTATTTTTTTTAGCTCAACCATCATGGAATGGATCGCACAGGATTGTGGGACATCAAAGGCAGTGAAGGATACATCTATACTGCCTTCAAAATTTGATCAGAAGGTGGCACCTCTGAAAGACAGGAAGTAATGCAGAATTTAGATTTGAATATGAATTCTGAATTCTCCTCTTACCTCTGACATCAACAAGATATTTTCGTCCTTACAACTGCCGCTCACTGGATATTTTCTCTTTTTTTGACTTTTGGCTGTAAACCCTAGAGATGGTTGTGTGTGAAAATCCCAGTAGATCAGCTGTTTTTGAAATACTCAGACCAACCCCTCTGACACCAACAAACATTCCACGTTCAAAGTCACTTAAATCCCCTTTCTTCCCCACTCTGTTGCTCAGTTTAAACTTCAGCAAGTCGTCTTCACCACATTTAGTTGCTGCAATGTGATTGGCTGATAAGCAATTTGTGTTACCAAGCAATTGAACAGGTTTACCTAATAAAGTGACCTGTAAGTATGTGACATATAAAAAAAAAAAAAAAATATATATATATATATATATATATATATATAAATAGAGAGAGAGAGAGAGAGAGAGATAGTATATATATGATATATAGTTTGTAAATATTAGTCATGTCCCGTTTCATTTAATCTATTCATAAACACAGACACGTCCAAACAAAGAGCGTTCAGTGCGCTGGCGTCCAGGTGTGGATTAACAGGTTAACCTAGTTGAGTATTAAACTGCTAGTAGGCTATCTGTTAGGCTTTCAGCAGCACCCCATTATTATTATCATTCAGAATGCTGTTCTAAAGGACACCAATATCGATTGTAAATTTACATTTATAAAATGAGCAGAGACAGATGGACATGGATTTATTGCACAGGGAGGGAGGGAGAGAGTTAGAGCAGACAGCAACACAAAAATAATACGAGTAACAGCCTATTCAATAGTGTGTTCAGTATTTGAATTTTTTTATACAAATATATTGTACTAATTTTGTCATTAGGCACTTTAGAAATTGTGTTTTAATACACTACTGATATTTTTTGTTTTCTTTTTTTTATGTCTCTTCTGCTCACCAAGACTGCATTTATTTGATCCAAAATATAGCAAAAATATCAATATTGTCAAATATTTCTATTATTAAAAATGACTGATTTCTATTTGAATATATTTTAAAATGTAATTTATTCCTATGATTTCAACATCATTACTCTAGTCTTGAGTGTCACACAATCCTTCGGAAATCATTCTAAAATGCCATGTCATATGACATGTCTTCATCACTATGTAGAAATATTTGTGTAATGCCTCCCAGATGTTCAGGCAAGGACAGAAGGCATGGTTTCATTCATCGCAGTTAGTCTTGGAGCAGCCATGTCAGGGAGATGCTGTGTGTGTCTAGTCAAAAGCAAAACCACTTTATTTGGCCTTCTGAAAGTAGATGCATTTAGGAATCTTTAAGATTACTTAGAACAGAACAGCAAAGCATTTTATGGACGACCATTTCGTGAAGGAGGTAATTCTGACTTTGCTATGACAATCTGCCTCTTCTGAATCAGCTACTGTATGTATGTTTTGTTATTAGTTTAAGTAATTGCTGTTGAATGCTCAAATGAGGAGTTGTGCGCATCGCATGTGTGTGTGTGTGTGTGTGTGTGTGAGAGAGAGAGAGAGAGAGAGAGAGAGAGAGAGAGAGAGAGAGAGAGAGAGAGACGGCCGCACAGTGGAGTCAGTTGACTTAACCGTCTATGGCTTGTGTACTGCAAACACATCACTGTGTCTGTCACATCACTGCGTTACCATTTCGGGCTTGAACTGATGGTAAAACTAAGGACATTATTAAATGTCTTTACATTTATTTTGAAAGATGAAGCTTGTGGTTATGTAAAGGGGAGTTTCATTTCCGACGAGTGCTGTGGTGTTCACCCAATACCAATGCACTGGGCCAGTTGGCCAATCAGAGCAGACTGCGCTTGTCAGAAGGAGGGACTTTGTAGAAAACAACATGTTTGAGAGCGGCAGGGCATAGAGGACCAACAATAATGTACAGTATTTGAAAAATTATGTGTTTTTTTGAACATTAAAGCATGTAAATATATTATGTTACACCAAATACACAAAATAATGATCTTAAAAAAAACATCATATGATCCTTTAAATATAATTTAATGGGTTTTTCTTACATCCACAGTTTAGACTCTCATCCTTGTGGTTTTCTGTAATATTCCTGTAACAAAAGCTAGGTGCTAAATGGCATCAACATGCAGGAAGTGATATCTTTTTTGGTGGAAACATCATCACAAACCTCGGAATGCATTAACAATATATTCTATTTCTATTCTGTTAATTTTCTTGTCATTGTGTAATGTTGATAAATAATTAAGATAAAATTAATAGTATATAAGTGTCTGAGATTATGGAGAGCATATTTCTGACAGTCTGTTGTGTTTTATTGATATTTATGTGTCCTTAAATTACACCACAAGCATGTTCATGTCCAGTGTTAGTCTCCAATTTTTGTCACCAACTTCAGTATTACTGTTGCCATGGATATCATTCCACATTCTGAGCAAATGATGAGCACAGTGTATTTATTTAACTTTTAACCTTTTAACTGTCACTCACGTTTTTGAAGATAGACTTGAATGTGCATGATACAAACCTACATTTTTATAATTCATGACTGAAAACATTTTGTAACATGATTTTGATGTGCCATTTACATGGTAATACAATGTCAGATTTTAAAATGGGTTTTGAAGGATGAATTTTGAGATTTTATGTTTTCAAGTGATATATAACTTCTGATGATTTCTAAAATGTGATAGAGAAAAAGGCAACGAGGAAGTCTTTTTTTTTAAACAAAGGTCAAAACTCCTTTTGTAATGTAGATTTCTGAGGTTGCACTCTTCTCATAAATTAATCTATTACTTTTCCTACATAATTGTTAACAAAAAATTTTGGTAAAATATATATTTGGGAGTCTTAGACCTTACCAACGATATATAGTTTGTCAAGATTAGATTAGATTTGATTGTAATATAGTATAGTCAACGTAGGCGTCCCGTATACGAGACAGGGTGACAATTAACAGGTTAAAACTTAAAATATCAAACTCAAATTGTCAAAATATCAAATTGGCTGATTATATTGCAAACCATCTCACTCACTATTTCTTCTTTTGGCTGTAATTATCTTACTAAATGTGTCTCTCTCATTATTATCACTTCCCAAGTGCTAGTCTTTATATCAGCTCCATATTTGGAAATGAGTGTTTAATGATGCTTTGTCTGATCTTGAAATTGAGCTTCCTTGCTGGCCGGATTCCATCATAGTTAAGCGATGTACTACATGCACTGTTTTGATATATAGGCCAAGCTACATTACACAACTGAATGCTAAAATAGTTGCCGCATCAGTGTTGCTGTCCTTGTTGGAGAAGATTAGCTTGATGTTTTTTGCAGAGGGTTTGTGAGTAACGCATTGTATTGTTTAGCTGAAAAAAAAAAAGAAAAACAAAAAAAAGTGATTCTTTATTTTCTTAACTGTTATGACAGCAATGAGAGCAATGGCAGTTCCAAGACAGCAATGAGATTTAATGAAAGACAAATGTCTGCTTTACCAATAATTTAGACTTAAACAATAATACATATTTTTAGAAGAGATCTCAATAATGTCTGAATCTTTGCTCAAATTTGCGATGATAACAAAGCCTGAAATTACACAGACATTGTTATGGCAAACATTTTTATTCCACATAATAAAGTTCTCAATTGCGTTTCATTTTGGTATTAACTTTGTCTCAGATGTTTGTACTAAAATTCCTTAGAATAAATAATAATTGACTTAACAGTTGTTGGCATACATAAGGGTATATAACTATAAATTGAATGTACTATATAGGCAATATCAGCAAATGTTCTTATTTAATCTTAATTAATTAAAAAAAAAAACAGGATATTAAAGAGATAAAGATATTAGAGATATATAATTTGTGATTTTTCTTTTCAGTATGACTGCATGTCAACAATGGTCCCATCTTCATTGAATTAACCATTGTCATAGATTCTAGGTTCTGACAATCTCTTGACCAGTTTCTATTAGTGTGAAAAGTGCTTCAAGGACAGAAGGTGTGGCGATACCACTTGCTCACTTAAAGAAGAAGTGGAGTCAGAACTGCAATCTTAGTATATTCATTTACAGCAGTGTGAAGGATTTCTGACAGAGGACAGATATGGCTTTGGTGCTGAAATTTCTGCTCGACCTCCTACCTCACTCTTCATGTATCATGAACAAACAGTGTTATCTGTTATTATGTTAAATTATGTTTAAATAAGCATATTGTCATGTTCAGTTAGTTTCAGTTTCATGGACTTTTAGTTTGTATTATTTAGTTCATGTGTTTCTTTGTTTGGTTTTCCTGCCACTATTCAGTTGTCATTATGATTCATTTGATCTGCACAGGTGTTTACCATTATTAGCCTCATTTGCTTTAATTTAAATTGCAGTCTTTTCAGTTCCCAGTTGTCTCTTTGCTGGAGGTTGTATTTTGATTGACTGCCTGCTTGGAGTACTTAAAGAAGGTCATTAAAGGCATTTAAAACATTAAACGTTACCTTAATATATATATATCTGTTCAGGTTTGTGTTTTTTTTTTAATTTTACAGCTAGCTCATAAGATGCCATACTGGGCTTATATGCAACACATTTCAGCCTTACCTGATCCATGGGGCCCATGAGTTTCAATAGATGGTTGACCAGAACAAGTGTATTATTGTTGTTGTTGTTATTTATTTATTTTGTTTCATCCATGGTTTTGATAAACTGGCACATCTCTAAGCACTGAAATACAGCAAATGGCATATTAAATAAATGTTATACAATATTATAATAAAAGCATTACTGATATTTAATGTGAAACTTCAGCTTAAGTCAGGGCTAACACTTAAGAATGGGGAAAAGACATTCACTATTAAGAGTTTTCCTGAACTAACCCCTAATTTGTTGCTTATTAATAGTTAGTGAGGTAGTTTTTAGTTTAGGTATTAGGTGGATTCAGGGATCTAAAATACTGTCATGCAGACCTGCACCCATTACCATTTTTGGCATGGAGACAGAAATGACATACCCAAAATAAAAAAAAAAGTTTCTGCTCATGATTCTTTTTAACTAGATACATAATCAACATTTGTTCACAAAGCTGACACTTCAAAGTTTACTGTTCAGGAATCAGAATCACTCTTTATTATCAGATAATAGAGAGAGATATATAAGCTCATACATAAAAACAAAAATAAAAATATTAAAAACATATTTTTTAAATGTATTTAAAAAATTGTTGATGTAAGATATGAGTTTAAAAACACAGTGTAGCTAAAGCCACAAGTCTTCCAAAACTTTTATAATCGAATCTGTAAAACTGAATTTTATGAAATATTTTCTAAGGCCATGTCATGTGTGTTTTTAGAGAAGAAAAATTATTTTTATAAAAACGCCTCAGATCTCAAGAAAATCTCATACCAAGCTTTGCTATCGTAATCACGGGTTTATTATTCGGGTATTTCGTGTGTACAGAGGTGTATCACTGTTATTTTGGCCAGATAACTACCAGGAAGTGTACAGGAAGCATGTGACACGATGTGGCGGTGTCCGGTTATGACACTCAAATGATTGACAAGGCGAAGGACCAATTGGAGTCTGCCTGACACACACTCAAGCACACAGAACTGCACACACACACAGATCGCTGGGAGAGCCTGTTTATCATCAGATCGCGTTAATCATTGGAAAATGAATCCAAATGACGATTCTGTCTGAAGAAATATGGAGTAAACATCACTAAATATATCCATATATCTCCGCAGATATTCATCTTTGGTCTATAAATCCTTATTGACGCTGTTCAGTGAATCTATGTGAACACAAATAAACCGCTGCAGACGTGACTGAATATGAATGAGTGGTGAAGTTCTATTCAAAATGTGGCATATTAAGGATTTATTATTTTGCACTCCTGACAAAAATTACTAAATAACTATCACTGCAACAATGTTTTATCAAAATATTGGTCAAATATCGAAGCTAGAGTCTTTAAACTTTAAACTGATGCACAGTTTGTCCAGATCAAGTAAGAGAGTGATGTTTAACGTGCTGTGAAATTGAAACATTAATAAACTGGGGCCGTCGGCGATGTTTGCAAGTAAAGGGGTTTTAATATATACTTTATAAGTACTAATGAACCTTCATTATGCATGATAATTAGCAACTAATTAACAGCTAAAATTTTGTCCTTAAAACAAAGTGTTACCAAGTCAGGTATACATGTAGTGATGATAAAACATCAAATTTACATATTGTCAATGTCGGGCGGAGACCTTATGTCCAGAACATATATAATATATATATATCATGATCAAACACTGCATTGTCAGAGTTTGTATTGTTGCTCTATATATGATCGGACACTTGCATGTGCCATAATGATATTAACATTTTATGAAAATCAAGCTCAAATGGCCTTACGAGGGTTCTGACCAGCTAATGATGGCAATATGTATTTGAGGCACTCTGAGGCAGTGAGTGTGTTGCATTACATTTTCATCAAATTACAGGTCATAAAGTTTATTGTAGATAAATGAACATTGAGTTTTTTGTTGTTGAATACATTTGGCCAACATCTCATTATATAAAAGATAAAGCAATATGCATAGAATATAGGCTATAAAACAGTATAGGCCTATAAGCTACACCTAGATGACAAATGCTAAGAATCTTCTCCGCTCTTCAAACACACACACACACACACACACACACATACACACAAATAGCCTTGCTATTTATAGTCATAGTGTTTCTTGAGTAAAGAAAATGCTGTACTTATTACTTGTTCTTTATTTTCCCGTGCATTGTGAACCAGCAGAGATCTGTCTCCAGACTGTGCACAGCATTTCATTTGGATTTATGAGGTTTTGTAACAAGATCTTCTGAATGCTTTTCATTAGTTAAATATTTATAAAAAACCCACAAACAAACGTAAAGATGAACAATAACACTGATGTTATTTTAGATGATAATAATAATAATAACGATTTATAATAGAGACAGTACATTTTGATAATTTTCCATGGCACACTTGACAACCTGTCACGGCACACTAGAGTGCCACTGCACAGTGGTTGAAAAACACAGCTATAGTGTATTGTATGGATGGCAGATGTATACGGCATTAAAAGCATAACCTGATGCCTTGAATGATTTTACCACAAGAACACAACAGAAAAAAGAAGTGTAAATCTGGGGCCAGACACCTCATCTGATGCTTTCTGTGGCTACATTCAATGATGCCATGTACACTGTATTTCTCTATGAAGTTGGAGGATAAAAAAAAAGGTTTCACACATGACATTAAACTGAAATAAGTCTGAACACCCTCAAAAAATATATCAAATATTTGTAGGAGTCATGCTGTACATAGTCTGTAGCACTGGTGATCCGAGATCCAGCTGGCTGGTCAGGCTGCCTCAGGCACTGAGGTGAGTTAGCAAGACTCTTTAGGTACATAAAGGAAAAGTACATAAAGGAAGCAGTTTTCATCTCTCGCTGGTACCTCTTTAAGCACTGCAGATAAATTATAATGGATAGTGATCACACAATATGAGTTTCAGTGACTGATGCTGAACCAGTTAGGGCACACATCAATTGACAATCAATCACACTTATAACAGAAAGAGAAGGAAAAACAGCCACATTCTACAACTACTTTAATTTGTGCCATTTCATCATTTTGATTTAATTTTAAACTGTACCTTTATTCTAAAATGTGGAACAGCGATGATGAGTAACACATACCAACTTTTAATGGTTGTGTTTATGATTTAATACAGTATGTATTATAATGTATGTAAAGTAGCTGAAATTAAATAAGCCTTTATTTTCTGCAATATTTATTTCAGAATACAAATAACAGTGCTGTACTCTCTGTACACTGTCCTAACGTAGGAGCTGAGGCTTACCAGCAGGGAATAAGGCCAAGTTGGCATAACACAGCAACAATACAATCAAAAAATGAAAACACAGTTCAAGACAATGGCACAACATAATTAATGAAAGGGAGAACTTAATTAAATTAATAAACACCATGACTCACAAAATAGAATAAGACAAACCAGACACTCTTCATGAACCTCAATGCATCACCAACACAGGTGCACACACAAACACATGCACACAGACAAATTTAACCAGCTTTATTAAATGTCAAATTCTTTTATTTTCGATATACAGTAACTTCAGATACCTGTCCTGATCGCTGGGGTTTCATGTCAGATTAAATTCATACTGTTATAACTTTAAATACCTGTCTATGATCGGAGGTGTTTTGTGTCTAATAAATTTTATATTTATATACAGTAATTTCAGATACCTGTTCTGATTGCAGTGGTTTCATGTCAAATATGTCTTATATTCATATACAGTAACTTCAGATATCTGTCCTGATCACTGGGGTGTCATGTCAGATTACTATAATAACTTTAGATACTTGTTCTGATTGCTGGGGTTTCATGTCAGATTACTGTTATAACTTCAGATACCTGTCCTGATCACTGGAGTTTTGTGTCAAATACATTTAATCTTCATATGCAAGTAACTTCAAATACCTGTCCTGTCCTGATTGCAGGGGTTTTGGTTGCACTTTATTTTACAGTACGTGTACTAACATGTACTTATAGTGTACTTACAGTGTATTTATCTAAGAAAGTTCTACATGGGTAGGGTTAGGTTTAGGGGTAGGTTCAGGGTTAGTACCTAGTTGTTACATAGTTATTGTAATTACTATTATAAGTACATAGTATGTACATGAGGAACAGGGCTACCGGGGTTTTGCATCAAATACCTGTAATATTCTTATACAGTAACTTCAGATACCTGTCCAGATTGCATGGGTTTCGTATCAAATACCTTTTATATTCATATACAATTACTTCAGTTACCTGTTTTGATCGCAGGGGTTTCATGTCAGTTACATCCATACCTCAGTTTTCTGTGGAAGAATGCATAAAACAAACTTTAATTAATGTGGTCAGTACTAAAATGAACCATGGCTTATTACCAGTGTTTGGCATAACAGCGTTTAAAAGAACGGCGTTAGGTAACGACATCCTTTTTTCAGTAACGGGGTAATCTAACTAATTACTTTTCCCGTCGTTACAGCGCCGTTAACGTTACTGAACGTTAAATGCGGTGCGTTACTATGCATTGATTTAATAAACTATGCAATCCGAACGGACCCCTGGCTCACACAGCGAGTGAGCAGTTGGGTTAATGACGAGATAAGCGGTTGTGATTGGCTAAGGCAGAGTCATGTGTTTCAAGGTAGCCAATCAGAGCCAGTGTTTTTACACACATGCCGGCACACGTGGCTGCGCCAGCGGCGCCAAACACACACACACACACACACACACACAGACACACGCAACAGCTACACAGAGATTCGCAGCAGAGATAGCGAGTCAGGAGCAATCCGATGAAAAGTTGGCATTTTCAAGGTGAAGATATAAGCACTACTTCAAATTCATTGTGGTCAAAGGCAAGAACGTGCATGTAATGTGTGACACACATCTACAAAGCTATTGGCCCAAAACACTTTTTTTTTACAAAGATAATACTTGAAGTGCGTGATAAAACTCTTGCTGTCTGTTGACGTGCAATAAATATTGAAAGTTATGTACCTGTCTGTTCTACTCATTTCAACTGACTTGTGAAAACTGAAAAAAAGTACAAATTCTCTGACATGTAGCAACTTTTTTTTTTTTTTTTTTTTTTTTTTACAGTAACGCAAATAGTTACTTTCCCTGCTAACGAGTTACTTTTATTATAGAGTAATTCAGTTACTAACTCAGTTACTTTTTGGAACAAGTAGTGAGTGACTATAACTAATTACTTTTTTAAAGTCATGTTCCCAACACTGCTTATTACAGTAAAACCATCAATTAACTACAAAAAACTCTTTTTTTTGTGTGTGTAAATCCATGGTTACTTTTCGTAAGGACACTACAACAGTATAACAAAAGGCGGGACCCCAGGCAATTGTCTGCCTTGACTGCTGTATTTCGAGGGTTATTACATAAATGTTTAATTTTATTTTATTATTATAATTTTTTTATTGTGAGGACATTTTAAGTTAAGTAATTTGCAAGATGTAGTAAGCATACAAAAACCTCTTCTATGCCAAAAGATCAAGGAAAATTTGGTTTCTCATGTCATGACACCTTTAATTTCACTCTGCAGCTTCCGTCTGGATCTGATGACAGGCAACTATTACACTTTAAATCATATAATCAGTAATGATAATAATAATAATAATAATAATAATAATAATAATAATAATAATAATAATAAAAATCATGAAATTTCATGATATCATGGAGATTTTGAGGCATTAATAAATAATGAAATGCCCACCTCTTGATGTTTCATTTTATGTTAAATTAAATGGAACCTCGTTGCAAAAGCAAATGAAATACAGTCATGCATTTTTTTTCCTTTACTGGTTGTTTATCAAGACTGCCAAATCAGTATGGTTGTTTTGTTTCTCAAGGTTTTATTTAAAGAATTATAATAAAACAAGTTTCACCCACATTTACATTGTCTTTTTGTAAATAAAGAAAAAATTATTTACCAAAATATTTTTGGTAAATAAAGGGGATTTGCTATTAAAATTAAAACATAGAAGAAATATTGTGTGATTTATTTCTTTAAAAAGTTTTTTTTTTTTTTAAATAGTAGTAGCAGTATCACATACATTCTACTAAATAATACTAATATTTCTAGCACAAAACCTTTATGTAAAAATTAACTTTTATTTTGACGGGTTGACGTGAATACCTTTAAATTGACACTGGTTTTACTCAAATGAAATGGTAAAATGCTTGTGAATTGACTCAGAACAGTTCTGGTGATGTTGTTTATGTATTTATGTCCTTATTGAGACGGCAGATGCTGAAATTAGTGCAAGCATCACGCGCTTCAGTTTTTGTAGTAAACAAACCCGCACGTCTTCTGCTATACATTCATTCACACAAAGACTCCCAGAACATGCAGGATTCATATTTCAACCAACTTTTACGGCTTAACATTTACAGATACCGGTCCATATGGGGATTTGATTTGATTAATTTATGCTAACTTTGACAAATTCCAAGACTGTCCATATTAAAATGTAAGTTTCATTTTCATGACTGGATTTTGAGATTCCGTCCGCGTTTTCTGCTTTGTGGAAATCATAGCGCTGTCCATTTGTTTGTTCATGTTTAGCCCTTTGTAGTCACATTTATTTATTGTTATATATATATATATATATATATATATATATATATATATATATATATATATATATATATATATATATATATATATATATACAGTAAAGGAGAACACATGACAAGAACAACCAATGACATAATGAGACATACATCAAAGGAACCAATGAGACAGAACAGAATGACTACATGGCAAGGCAGGAACCAAGAAAATAAAATACAAAATAAAAGACAAGAAAATCTAAACAAGAAGCAAAACCCAAAAACCAGTGTGACAGAGATTTATGAGCAGTATCACACTCACAGTACATTGTGTGTATAATGTAGATTGTTATGAGAAATGGACTGAGCAAGTGTTATAACCTTCATCTGATACATATTTCTTTTGCTCAATCTCATATTCAGAACAAAACATTAGTTTGAATGTCCGCTGAAGAAAGCAATATCTTTATTGTACTACTCTTTCAACTGTAAAAGGTGAATCCAATGACAGTGCTGCTTAGTGCATTTGGTGGCTCCATCTTACAAGGTGTTACTGATAGTAAAAATAAGTTTTAAAATAAGTTTTAGTCTCGTTCAATATTAAAGTCTTAACTGCTGACTTGCTTATACAGCTCTTGTCACCATCTAATTGTGGAATAATGTAACAAAATCACCATCACAAACACATACCCCATTTCTCAGTACTAAATACTATTATTAAATACTACTATTTTTTATATAAACTATTATTTATTGAATAATAATATTTAATAAACAACAACACCAGCCATCAATAAAAGTTCTTTAATTTTGTAAAAAGTACAAAGGCAACGCTATGATAAACGGCATTAAAGTTTTATAAGATATAACATTATGAGATTTTGCCAACACTACTTGCTCTGGAAAAAATAAAAAATGATTAAGACCAATGACTGACCATTAGAGTTAACCCAAACAAATTACATTTTAATGTTTAAACACTATAGAGACATCAGACCCAGTGGCAAATTCCAAACGAACTGGCCGGCTTCATTGGCCCTAGAGCTCACATATCCAAAAACCTCAAAGCAAATTTTCAAATAGACATTATCTTTATTAACAAATTGTGGTTACTCCTCATTACCACCTGATGGCTGAAATGTTCCCAGAGAGTTCTAGATTTGTCGCTAATCAGGATAATTGTTCACTTGCGTTTGCCTTATTTAAACTTATTTAAACTGCTTTTGTTCACTCTTAAGTCGGTAGCACTTTATTTTACAGTCCTGTTCCCCGTGTACATACTATGTACTTATTATAGTAATTACAATAACTATGTAATAACTAGGTACTAACCCTGAACCTACCCCTAAACCTAACCCTACCCCATGTAGTTACCTTGTATTACCAGAACTTTCTTAGATAAATACACTGTAAGTACACTATAAGTACATGGAAGTACACGTACTGTAAAATAAAGTGCAACCCTTAAGTCTCTCCTATGTTGTTTCTAAGTGACTCCAAGAAGTTAAGTATCCATTTGTTTGTTCATGTTTAGCCCTTTGTAGTGACATTTATTTATTGCTTTTTTATTATTAATTCCAAGGCTATTCATTTAATGTAATTTTTTGCAGAACATCAACAGTTCTAAATCGAAGTTATTTTCTAAAAGAGAACCTCAGTAAAGATTTGAGTGACACGTATCCTTCATCCTTAGTCTTCATCGACACTTGTTCAAGCTGCTTCGTCATCTTCTTGCAAGCAACAATAACTCTGAAAGACCAGAGTTCAATTTTTTTTTCTCCCCCGATAGCAGCACGTTACAGCATCATATTGGAGCATGACACCACCTGTCTCCTTTCACATTTATTATATGGAAAAGAGCAGATATGATCTTCACAAAATCCTTTATTTGTGTTCTATATAAGCAAATATGTCATAGGGGTTTGTATCAACATGAGTTTGAGAAAAATATTTAGTAGTAAAAAAATGTAGGTGATAAATCAACTGTTTACTGGTTACTGGAGTGGAACTAGCAAACACACTTGCACTGCGCCTTGCTTCGCAAAAAGCAAGAGGAACGATGACAGTGAGGGACGAGAGAGGACCAGGCCTGGGCTTTATATAGTTTGTTTTTTGTTGGTGAGTGGCAGTCGTCCACGAAGGGCTGTTGCGCTGGTTTGTGTTTATTTTATTATTAAAACTTTGATTTTGAATGTCCGCCAGTTCCCGCCTCCTTCTTCCCGTGTTTATGAAGTTTGAACTCCATTACACTGGTGCCGAAACCTGGGAGGAAGGAGGGACATGCTGCTGAAGAACCCTCACCGCTGGGGTGCATGCAGTGTGCATGAATGGTCACAAAACATGTGGATGGAGATGTCTTTTCTGAAATGCAGTGGATAATTAATACCTTAATTTAATTCAGGAAGTCTCCCTTCAGTCAAGTTTTCTGTCAGGACTGAACACAAAATAAACACTGACAAATTTATCCAGTTTTAACTGGTTTGATTACCCAACACTGTGTTACACTGACCTAGCACCGGGGGTAGGTATGTGACGGGATGACTCAGCAGCTGAGTTACAGAAAAACTACCCAGCACCTGTGTAAAAATATAAAAAATCACCCAAAAAATTAGCCAACAGGCTGAACCCAGCTTTTAGGTTAAAATAATAAATACAAATCCAAAATTTTTTAGAGTACAGAAGTGTTCTCAGTTCCGGTTGACCAAATTAAGCTAAACTATTTAAGACTTCAGCACACCTGCCGCCGTTGTTCCCTTCATTGATCAATAAACAGCCTGCCAGTCATACTCTTTACATGGCTGGATTGTGACCTTGGAGAAACATGGCATAAATTCCTTTTTCAAATTGACTGAAAGTAACAAACAGTTTCCTGCTGTTAGGAATTGCTGTCAGTAATTTTGTTTCTTTATTTCTCCACTCCATGTTCATGGTCATGGGAAGACTGGAAATATAAGGGAATTTATAAAACAAAAACAACAATTTAAAACAACAAGCCTGGAAATATTATGGAGCTTATCGAATCAAAAACGCTATTTGTCTGTCAATCATTTTTCTTGTCATAAAAAGGTTATGGAAGTTTTTTTATGAACATACATATTTGAAGTTATGCTCTGAAGTATTTTATTGGCTAGATA
This sequence comes from Carassius gibelio, assembly GCF_023724105.1. Lineage (NCBI taxonomy): Eukaryota > Metazoa > Chordata > Actinopteri > Cypriniformes > Cyprinidae > Carassius > Carassius gibelio. The sequence goes on from NC_068418.1 coordinate 101,083, forward strand.
TTGCTTCAATTGAATAAAACTTGCTTGCAGGCTGCAGTAATGTTAGATTCTTGAGAATAATTCTGTTGAGTAAATCATTTTATGTGAATCAGTGGTCACCCATTGGTCTATTATTATTACAGGTTCAATTCTAGTCGATTTGAATAGCGCTTTTTATGATACAAATCATTGCAAAGCAACTTTACAGAAAATTAAGTTTCTACAATATTTAGTAGTAGCTTATCAGTGGTGACAGTCACTTTATGTGCATTCAACAGTCATTCGACAGACATGAGTATGTGATGATCTAAGGTATCGAACGCAGCACTAAGATCAAGTAAAACTAGCAATGATATTTATTTCATCAGCAATGAGCACAATTGAGGTTGTTACTGTATTATTATTATTATTATTATCAATATTTTGTATTTTGTATTTTTTTTAAATCCAGTATTTTAACAAATGTATGGAAGCCTGTTTCTGCCTTCCATCAATCATTTTGCTTAAATGTGATTTTATATCTCTCATGTGACTTAAATCTCAGAACTGCAACTTTATTTCTTGTAATTCTGACTTTACATCAGAATCAGAATCAGACTGAACTTTATTGCTGGATATGTTTACATACAATTAATTTCTTTTCATGACAGATCCTTCTGCAGTGCAACAGAATGACAGCAACAGAACAAAAACACAGATTAAAAAAAATTATAAAATAGAACAAGTAAATAAGGAATAACAATATACAAATTGACAATATGTGTAGGTAAATTGCAATAGACAGTTTTGTATGTGTGTGTTAGATAAGTAAGTGTATGAGTGTATAAGTAGTGTTGTGTGTTCCACAGTTATTGTCAAGTGTTCATGAGATGGATTGCCTGAGGGAAGAAACTGTTCCTGTGACTGGCCATTCTGGTGCTCAAAGCTCTGTAGCATTGTCTAGATGGCAACAGTTCAAAGGGGCAGTGTGCTCGATGTGAGGGGTCCAGGGTGATTTAGCTTTTCTGCTAACTCTGGATGAATACAGTTCTTGGAGAGAAGGAAGGGTTGTACAGTATTGTTCAAAATAATAGCAGTACAATGTGACTAACCAGAATAATCAAGGTTTTTCGTATATTTTTTTATTGCTACGTGGCAATCAAGTTACCAGTAGGTTCAGTAGATTCTCAGAAAACAAATGAGACCCAGCATTCATGATATGCACGCTCTTAAGGCTGTGGAATTGGGCAATTAGTTGAATTAGTTGAAAGGGATGTGTTCAAAAAAATAGCAGTGTGGCATTCAATCACTGAGGTCATCAATTTTGTGAAGAAACAGGTGTGAATCAGGTGGCCCCTATTTAAGGATGAAGCCAACACTTGTTGAACATGCATTTGAAAGCTGAGGAAAATGGGTCGTTCAAGACATTGTTCAGAAGAACAGCGTACTTTGATTAAAAAGTTGATTAGAGAGGGGAAAACCTATAAAGAGGTGCAAAAAATGATAGGCTGTTCAGCTAAAATGATCTCCAATGCCTTAAAATGGAGAACAAAACCAGAGAGACGTGGAAGAAAACGGAAGACAACCATCAAAATGGATAGAAGAATAACCAGAATGGCAAAGGCTCAGCCAATGATCACCTCCAGGATGATCAAAGACAGTCTGGAGTTACCTGTAAGTACTGTGACAGTTAGAAGATGTCTGTGTGAAGCTAATCTATTTTCAAGAATCCCCCGCAAAGTCCCTCTGTTAAAAAAAAGGCATGTGCAGAAGAGGTTACAATTTGCCAAAGAACACATCAACTGGCCTAAAGAGAAATGGAGGAACATTTTGTGGACTGATGAGAGTAAAATTGTTCTTTTTGGGTCCAAGGGCCACAGGCAGTTTGTGAGACGACCCCCAAACTCTGAATTCAAGCCACAGTACACAGTGAAGACAGTGAAGCATGGAGGTGCAAGCATCATGATATGGGCATGTTTCTCCTACTATGGTGTTGGGCCTATTTATCGCATACCAGGGATCATGGATCAGTTTGCATATGTTAAAATACTTGAAGAGGTCATGTTGCCCTATGCTGAAGAGGACATGCCCTTGAAATGGTTGTTTCAACAAGACAATGACCCAAAACACACTAGTAAACGGGCAAAGTCTTGGTTCCAAACCAACAAAATTAATGTTATGGAGTGGCCAGCCCAATCTCCAGACCTTAATCCAATTGAGAACTTGTGGGGTGATATCAAAAATGCTGTTTCTGAAGCAAAACCAAGAAATGTGAATGAATTGTGGAATGTTGTTAAAGAATCATGGAGTGGAATAACAGCTGAGAGGTGCCACAAGTTGGTTGACTCCATGCCACACAGATGTCAAGCAGTTTTAAAAAACTGTGGTCATACAACTAAATATTAGTTTAGTGATTCACAGGATTGCTAAATCCCAGAAAAAAAAAATGTTTGTACAAAATAGTTTTGAGTTTGTACAGTCAAAGGTAGACACTGCTATTTTTTTGAACACACCCCTTTCAACTAATTGCCCAATTGCACAGCCTTAAGAGCGTGCATATCATGAATGCTGGGTCTTGTTTGTTTTCTGACAATCTACTGAACCTACTGGTAACTTGTTTGCCACGTAGCAATAAAAAATATACTAAAAACCTTGATTATTCTGGTTAGTCACATTGTACTGCTATTATTTTGAACAATACTGTATGTACTAGTGATTCACTCAGCAGTCCAGACTACCCTCTGTAGTCTTCTGAGGTCAGATTTGGTAGCTGAGCCGAACCAGACAGGTATTGATGTGCAGAGGACGGATTCATTGATGGCAGAGTAGAACTGTTTCAGCAGCTCCTGTGGCAGGTTGAACTTCCTCACCTGACGAAGGAACTACAACCTCTGCTGGGTCTTTTGAACAATAGAGTCTATGGAAATGTCCCACTTCAAGTCCTGAGAGAAACTGTAGTACTGCCCAGGAACCTGAATGACTCCACTGCAGTCACAGGGCTGTCCATGATGGTGAGTGACAGGAGTGCAGGGGGGTTTCTCCTGAAGTCCACAATTATTACCACTGTTTTGAGTGTGTTGAGCTCCAGATTGTTGAGACTGCACCAGACAGCCAGCTCCTTAGCCTCCTGTCTGTAAGCAGACTTGTTGCTGTCCTGGATGAGGCCGATGAGTGTGGTGTCATCTGCAAACTTCAGGAGCTTGACACTTTAGATGTACAGTCATTGGTGTAGAGGGAGAAGAGCAATGGGGAGAGAACACAACCTTGAGGAGCCCTAGTGCTGATTATACAGGTGCTGGATGTGAGTGTTCCCATCCTCACTAGCTGCTGCCTGTCTTTCAGGAAGCTGGTGATCCACAATGCAGATGGAGGTGGGCACGGAGAACTGAGTTCGTTTGGGCAGGAGGAGTGTTGTGATGATGATGTTGAAAGCCGAGTTGAAATCCGCAAACAGCATCCTAACATAAGTACCTGGTCTGTCTAGATGTTGCAGAACATGATGCAGTCCCATGTTGACTGCATCGTCCACAGACCTGTTTGCTCTTTAGGCAAACAGAAACTGAGGATCCAGCAAGGGTCCAGTACTGTCCTCCGGGTTACATCTCATAATGTAACTGTTTGTTGTTTTAAACTTCATCTCACAATTACTCTAATGTAGAATGATATTCCCATTTTAAAGCCTTCTTAGTCCCTGCGAGACAGTAGACTCAGTTACGTTTCTTGTTTTGACGCCACAAAGCTTGTGTTTACATTCTAACAGCAGGTGGGAAGAGTGAATTATTCTAGTGCATTCAAATTCACCATCACTATGTCTGTATTACTGGCTGTCATCCATAAATCATAAAAACACAATAGCATATTGTAATTTTCTCTGAGATGGGACTGGATTTATGAGAGGAAATTATGGAGAAATAATGCCATTCATCTTTCTCTTGGCCATAGGAGCCCTCAGCTCTTTTGTTTACGTCAGTCATGCATTATTTAGCAATGCCTTATACATAAGCAGTGTGCGGTGATGAGAACTAGAGCTGCCTCATTCCACAGAGAGGGAAATTTGCCTGCTTCTTAAAAACATGGCAAGCCGACACATACCTTTACTGCAGATTTGATCATGAATTAATCTACCATGCGTTAAGGTGCTGTTCATGGGCAGTGACTCAAACAAGTCCTCTGTTTGGATTTGAACTGGGTTACAGTGTTGTGTACACAATACTGACATGGATCAATACACTGTTGTAGCAGCAGCTTTGTGACAAAATATGATACAAAGTGAAAATAGTGTGATCGTTGACATGGTATCTGTAACTTGTAGAGAGAAGTTAGTGTTCCTGGTATTTTGGCCAGAAACATAATCACTGTATGATTTTAAGGCAGAATTATACCAAACTACTTTGCCTGATGTAACCATGGTAACGGAGGATAAAAGCAGTTTGCACTGCAACTTTGTGTTAATGCAGCTCCCCAATCTGTCATTGTCAAATCCTCTCTTAAAACTCCTCTGTCATTCAGCACTGCTAAAATATTTCAGTAGTTTAACTCATTTAGGATTTTTTAAAACTGAGAATTGGTGCATCCAAAAGAGTCTGGGTTTATGTATACACTCTACAGTTGATGCTCTGGTTCATTAATCTAAAGATCTTCGATTAGACTTGAAAATATATTTTTCAGTATGCAAAAAAGCAACAGTGCTGACTCACGGTGACCACTGAGAACAACTGTGATCTGCTACATATGTGTGAATTAAGAACATAGATTTGGACAGTTATTAGTAAATTTAAAGATTAATATTTATTTATTTTCAAGATTTTAGCATGGTAATGGATATGACAGCAAATGTATTTGGTCTTGGCAGAATACATCTTCTACACTGCTACCGCTGAATTGCTGTTGCTGTAGGTCAATGCCGGTCTTGTAGATTATTGCTGTTGCTGATGCAAAACAAGTACAAGAAATTGCTACTGCCAATACATATGCCGATACGATGCTGTGAGTATTTACTGTACTGCTGCTGCACAAGAAGCATATGTATTAACATGTTATAATATATGTTTAATTCTGTGAATATCATCAGATGTGTTAACAACCCATCAGCCTGCACCATCTAGAGTTTCATGACAGAACTTGGCATTTGTGAGATTTCGATGTAATTGATGTGATTTTGTGTCTGTCATGTTTTTACTAGTGCTTATTGTTACTTTTTGTAATTATTGAGGTTACTGTTTATAACAATAACAGAGTGTAGTTTTAGTGTAATAACACATTGGCTGATGCATCATCATTGTGCATGTTAAACTTATTTCTAAATATAATACATTTTAAAAGTAAATCCACATCTTCAAAGGGAGGTATCCTCTCCCATCTTGACCTACATCTGCAGTGTTGAGGACAATCTACAGAAAATGAAAGCAGCAGAACTATTTATTCATTTATTTTTTGTACAAGTTTTCCACATTGCTGTTTTTATGTCCTATTATATTTTTCACATAGCCTTTATGATTAAAATGCTCTATAATAATTATAGGGGGCTGTCTCTTTAAGCTGAATTAAATCAATAGTAGTTTGTACATCAGCTTGAAAAATTGCTTCCCTGACACTGTACATTACCATATAGCATTGTATAAAGTAAGATTTAGTTAGCATATTTATTTATTCAGCAGCTATTTCTATTTCAGTATCTGCATTTGGAATCTGTATTTGCAGGGTAAATGTGGTGAATCATTATTATCTAGTACTGTGGTAATTTATAGGTAAATATTCTGCTTAGTGTTCATAATATTCATTGCAACTAATATTCAGTTTCTAGAGAGTGAAAAACTGGCCATCTGTCTGGAAAATCTGGCAAAATAATTATTCATGTTTGTAGAAGGCCTTAAAAACTATGCCAAATAGTCTATTAATTGTTTTGCTACTATGTTCATTTTTATTTATTATTATTATTATTATTATTATTTGCTTTTACTTTTGATGAAAGTCATAGCGCATAGTGCATACATTCAGTGATGTCATTGTCTAAGTTCAATTCTCTTCAAATTAAGTGTCCCTAACTAAGCAAGCCAAAGATGACAGTGGTAAGGAACCAAATTCCTTCAATGGCAGAAATGGATAAAATAACTTGCTGTATGTTTAATGCTGTAAGTAACTTTGCAACTACATGTCAACTAACTCTCATTCATGCATTTATAAGCTGTTAGGTTAGGGTTTGTAGAATAAGTTGCCATACTTCCAAAGTTACTTACTTATGTCCATCTGATCTGAATACAGGCTGGATCTGGGTGGCTACAGTGACCTTGGGATAATAATGAAAATGATTAATGTTAGCATAGATGCCATTTTTCTTTTATTGTAACAAATACATTATTTTTCATAGAAAGTGTTCCCATGCAGACCTGGATTAAGAACACATAGGGCCCTGGGGCTATAGCAAATCCAAGGGCTCCCCTTCATAATAGCCTATCTTGGTGCCACAACGTTTTCTACAAGAGGAATAATTAGGTTTTTTTTTTTCTTTTTTTATAAAATCTCCAACACAGAGATATACAATGTGTTTGCACACTAAATATTCCAGGCTACAGAACTATAAAATAATAAATACATTAACACCAGATAGATCAAGTCAAAACAAACAGGTTTCCATAATCAGCAACAACTTTGAGCAAACACAGCTCCCTTAGGGAGATTTGTTTAAATAGTTTTATTAATAGAAGGTCTTATTTCTGGCCCTAGAGAGGAGAATCATAAGGGCTGAACTGGTGCTAAAATTTAGCCCATCTGGCCCACACAGCCCCCTCATAAATGTTTTGCTGGGGTTAGGGCAATTGAAATAAATAATTTATTAATAAATAACGGACAAAAACATATGTTATTTTTTCAATATTTAAAATGCATTTAACAATATGACATTGTCGTGAATAATAAATATCATTACCACATTTCTACAGTGTCAGTAAATGCACATTGTAACGATATTAAAACTCCATATACATCGGGAAGAAGGAGGCGGGAACCGGCGCACAATCAAAAACACTTTAATAATTTCAAAAATAAACACAAAACAGCACACCAGCCCCTCACGGACGACTGGGGCGCTCAAAATAAAAAGCAAACATAAAATAATGTCCCAGGCCTGGTCCTCTCTCGTCCTTCACTATAGTCGCTCCAGTTTTATATCCTTCCATCTCCTACGTGGGACTCGACACTGGCGGTGGGGCGCAGGTGTAGCTCATCTCCAATCACTACACCTGGCCTCACTCCTCGTTCCCACGCCTCTCGGCCCCGCCCCACTCGCCACACACATTAAATAGCCTAGGTGTGGTTCTGTGGATTAAATTGCATGGTCAGCACTATTCAGTCTGGTTTACTGTTCAAATATAAGTTTTGTGTGTGGAATTTGGAATTCAACTGGCCTATTGAATTCCAAAATCCATTATTATCACTTCAATAGAGTGTCGAGCTACAGTTGTTGTCAGCACTGTGGCGGCGGGAGACAACGGTCCGGTGTGTTCAAGCTGTCCTCTTGCGCTGCACGGTTTAATCAGGTAACTTAGTGGCTTTTAGTGTTTGTTTCCCATGCGCTATGCAGTAAAGCTGAGGCGATTAAAATATATTTGCATCACTAGTATAAACAACATATTTTATTGCTCATTTATTTTGCCGTGGTGAGATTTCGGCGGTCGGCACTCGGAAAGGCTCAGGTGCTCCCGACAGGCCCGTTGTCAAGGGGGGGCATTGGGGGGCAGTGCCCCCCCCCAAATGACTTTTTGTGCCCCCCTAAACGTAACGCACAGAACAATTAACCAAACTTGCATTACTGTGCATTCACACCGCCGGCGTCGAGAGCGTCAAAGTGGCCGGAAGTCATTCATTTTCAATGTAAACCAGCTTCGAGCAGCGGCGAGGAGCGGCGCGGCGCGACTTGGCCTTTGAGAGCGTCGAACAGAGTTTAAATCAAGGCAACTTTATGGTAATGAGCTATGACGTGGTTGGGCAGCAACCAATCGGAACGTAGAAGTCAACCGCTTGAGAGGATTCCAGAGGACGCAGCTCCGATCACATTAGTTCCCAAGCACAATGGAGGACAGGGTGATTATTGCTTTTTCGCGCTTGCAGTAATCTATGATGTGTCCCTGTTTGCGTACAGGGACATAAAAAAATAATTAAAAGTGATACGTGGACCAAGGTGTCTGAGATCATTCATTTTAAGTAAAGGATCTTAATATTTCGTCCACAACAACATTTAATGAGATCAACTTATAACGTTAATCTCCTTGTGGTTAGTCTGCATAAGATCAACAAGCCTGTTTGCTTTGCGGCCACTTTGAATACAAAATAAGCATTTGGTCTACGTCAGAGCATCTGAGCGCTCACGAATCTTTCTGAGCATCGTGAACAGAACAGCAAGGGCGTTTTTTTAAGCTCCCGACGCCGCCGGTGTGAACGCGCAGTTAGACGTTTGATATTGAATGTTATTGGAATGAATTAATGATAATGAATTAGATCATTGCATTAATAACTTTGTTTCAGCAGAACTTGGCTCACATGAACAGT
>NC_068418.1:110084-144720 GCF_023724105.1 Carassius gibelio
CTCCCCCCATGTGCGAAGCATGAGGTGGATTGAATTCCCATGAGCAAGAGCAGCTTGTGAGGTATTTTTGCATTTCTGGGTCCTTCCCCACTTTGGAGAACCCCAGTTCTTTGCTTGCAGCTACAAAGTTAGTTCCACAGTCTGATCAGAATTGTTTAACGGGCCCTCTAATGGCAAAAAATCTCTGAATTGTGTTTATACAGCAGGAAGTGTCGAGAGATTCAATTAGCTCTATGTGAACAGCTCGTGTTGACATACAAGTGAAGAGAATTCCCCAACGTTTGCTCTCTGCATAACCTCCTCTTGTGCGTCGAGCTGAGACTGAAAAAGGACCAAACACATCCAGACCATCATAAGTGAAAGGTGGGATGTACTGAGACGCTCCTCAGATCAGCCATTTTTTGATTTTCTGTACAGGTCCTTCTAAAAAACTTAGCATATTGTTATAAAAGTTCATTATTTTCCATAATGTAATGATAAAAATTAAACTTTCATATATTTTAGATTCATTGCACACCAACTTAAATATTTCGGGTCTTTTATTGTTTTAATACTGATGATTTTGGCATACAGCTCATGAAAACCCAAAATTCCTATATCAAAAAAATGAGCATATTTCATCCGACCAATAAAAGAAAAGTGTTTTTAATACAAAAAGTCAACCCTCAAATAATTATGTTCAGTTATGCACTCAATACTTAGTCGGGAATCCTTTTGCAGAAATTACTGCTTCAATGTGGCGTGGCATGTAGGCAATCAGCCTGTGGCACTGCTGAGGTGTTACGGAGGCCCAGGATGCTTCAATAGTGGCCTTAAGCTCATCCAGAGTGTTGGGTCTTGCGTCTCTCAACTTTCTCTTCACAATATCCCACAGATTCTCTATGGGGTTCAGGTCAGGAGAGTTGGCAGGCCAATTGAGCACAGTAATACCATGGTCAGTAAACCCTTTACCAGTGGTTTTGGCACTGTGAGCAGGTGCCAGGTCATGCTGAAAAACGAAATCTTCATCTCCATAAAGCTTTTCAGCAGATGGAAGCATGAAGTGCTTCAAAATCTCCTGATAACTAGCTGCATTGACCCTGCCCTTGATAAAACACAGTGGACCAACACCAGCAGCTGACATGGCATCCCAGACCATCACTGACTGTGGGTACTTGACACTGGACTTCTCCCTTCTCCCCAGTCTCCCTCCAGACTCTGGCACCTTGATTTCCGAATGACATGCAAAATTTGCTTTCATCCGAAAAAAGTACTTTGGACCACTGAGCAACAGTCCAGTGCTGCTTCTCTGTAGCCCATTTCCTTCACACACCTGTGCACGGTGGCTCTGGATGATTCTACTCCAGACTCAGTCCACTGCTTCCGCAGGTCCCCCAAGGTCTGGAATCGGTCCTTCTCCACAATCTTCCTCAGGGTCCGGTCACCTCTTCTCGTTGTGCAGCGTTTTTTGCCACACTTTTTCCTTCCCACAGACTTCCCACTGAGGTGCCTTGATACAGCACTCTGGGAACAGCCTATTCATTCAGAAATTTCTTTCTGTGTCTTATCCTCTCGCTTGAGGGTGTCAATGATGGCCTTCTGGACAGCAGTCAGGTGGGCAGTCTTACCCATGATTATGAGTAATGAACCAGGCTGGGAGTTTTTAAAAGCCTCAGGAATCTTTTGCAGGTGTTTAGAGTTAATTAGTTGATTCAGATTATTAGGTTAATAGCTCGTTTAGAGAAACTTTTCATGATATGCAAATTTTTTTAGATAGGAATTTTGGGTTTTCATGAGCTGTATGCCAAAATCATCAGTATTAAAACAATAAAAGACCTGAAAATTTTAGTTGGTGTGCAATGAATCTAAAATATATGAAAGTTTAATTTTTATCATTAAATTATGGAAAATAATGAACTTTTTTATCAAAATATGCTAATTTTTTGAGAAGGACCTGTATTTCCACGCAGCTTCCTACACACTTATGTATGACACTGCTTATGGATCTTTTTCCATTGATTAGCCAGAATCCCCCAGTGTGTAGGGCCCCTTCTGTGAACAGACAGCCCTGATGCTTCAATTGTTCATGGAAGTAATGAATTAGTAAGGTGTAAATATGATGTTGTACAGGTAAAACAATGGGATTCCTCTCATCACTAGTCACGGGTACGTGTGTTAGACGGCCGCCAACTCTGATTAGTCCATCTTCGCTCAGAACACATTTCAACTTCATTAATGGACTGCTCTGAGAGATTTCTACATGTCTCTTGAATGCACTATACTCCTCCGTAAAAACAGACTTTTAGACTGAGAGAAGATTGACCTTTTTGGCTTGGACCAACTCATTCAGGTGGTCGGATTGATTACATCTATGCCAGCCTATATGTTTACATGTCTGCCCTTTAGTCACAGAATGAAAGGAGCGTGCAATATGGATCAAGCATGTCACTGCTCTCAACAGAGATTTCCATGTAGAAAAATGTTCAAACCATTTGGGGTTGAGTGGTTTCTCAGTTACACTTGTGGCAGCATTGCGTGTGGTAAAGGAAGAACCTCAGAATCTGTCTCTGGATTCACCAGCTCAAAGGTCTCTTGCAAAGTGAAAGTACTTGCTGGCTCAAACGCAGTACAGACGCCAACAACAAACAGGAAGTCCCATGTTAGCCATGATTTTGCAAGAAGAGAGGCTGGAACAGACCTTGAGGCACAGTCAGCTGGATTGTGCTCAGTAGGCACGTAATGCCATTGCTCAGCATTTGATGACTGCCTTATTCTCTGGACACGATTGTGAACATAAACATAGAACCTCCTACTTTCATTGTGTATGTAACCCAGTACAACCTTGCTGTCGCAGAAAAACTTTACAGAGTCTGGTTGCCTAGGGATTGTAGGTTAAAATGGTGGAGTTAGTTTAGCTTTACCCAGAATGAAACCGACATTTGTAACAGATCTAGTAAGCTGTTACTTTTACTTTCTCTTGCTTTGATCAGGCACCCTCAGTTAATATATACTGTGCACTGCCAATAGTGCAAGTATCCACAGATATCGTGGATTTTATCAAGGATTTGGTAGATCTCGCTGATGCTTCCCGAACAGAGAAGAGGCGTTTAGAAGGATTGCTGCTAAACTGGCTGACTGTCTGTACAGATGTGTTGGGCCAAACATCTATCATTAAGCACCAGATCATAACTAGCGACTCTATCCCAGTACGTAAAAAAGCCTATCCTGTTCCCATCAATAAGCAAAATTTCATTGATGAAGAAGTCAAAGCCATGCTGAGTAAAGGTATAATACGTCCATCTACTTCCCCATGGGCTGCTCCAGTAGCGACAAGAAGGATGAAGGAATGCGTTTCTGTGTGGATTATCGTGCATTGAATGCTAAAACTCCACTGGATGGCTTTCCAATGCCTCAGATACAGGATATCTTGGAGTCTGTCTACGGAGCTATGGTATTCAGCACTCTGGACCTCAAAAGTGGTTACTGGCAAGTGGCAATGGATGAGAGTAGTATCCAGAAAACTGCCTTTGTCAGTTTGTTCGTCTTCCGTTTGGGTTAAAAAATGCGTTCCAAAGGCTGATGAATAAAGTTCTGCAAGATCTTATAGGCAAGTGCTGTTTTGTGTACATAGATGACATTGTCGTATACTCCAGAGACATTCAGCAGCACTTCCAAGATCTGAAGAAGGTCTTTGCTGCATTGGAATCAACTGGCTTGACACTTAATCTGAAAAAGTGTAAACTGGTTAAAAAATCACTGACTTTTCTAGGACACGTCATTTCGGAAGAAGGGATCAAGACCGAAGATTCCAAAGTGAATGCTGCTACCCCCAAAAATGTTAAAGAAGTTGAGCGATTCTTAGGTCTTGCTGGGTGGTATCATCGCTTTATTCCGTATTTTTCAGAACGTGCTGCACCACTCCATACACTTAAGAAGAAGGATGTAATGAAATGGCGACAGTACCTGGAAGGGAGACCTTTTGTGGTAATTACAGATCATGCCGCTCTCACTCAGACTCCAGGGGTTTGACTTTACTGTGAGTTATCGGAGAGGGAGATGTAATATAGTGCCTGACTCACTGTCCCGTGCAATTCCTGAAGAAGAGCTACTCAGTTGTGTTGCAGTATGCCAAGCAAAAGATGTGAATGGAGGTTTACCAATTAACTGGGAAGAACTTGGTCGAAGCCAGAAAAGTGACCAATCATTGCAGCTTTTGTGGGATGAAGCAAAGCTCAACCCTATCGACCCCCAAAGGATCCACTATGTTGCTCAAAACAACTTTCTGTTTAGATCTATTCCTGATGGTCAAAAGGGACATATTTTGCAGGTAGTCATCCCAAAAGATCTACGGCAGCAATTTCTCCAGTTTGCCCACGATAATCCTTTGAGTGGGAATCTTGGGCGCATGAAAACATTACGTTGATTGCTCAACGTGGTGTATTGGCCAGAAATTCAACATGATGTATAGGATTACTGTAAACGGTGCCAAGTTTGTCAGCAATAAAAACCTTGCATATCCAAACTTTCTGGAAGCCTTCAATCTACTCCTGTGAAAGAACCTGGATACATGGTTGGCGTTGATCTTATGGGTCTTTGATAAGATCAACGCCATAATATTGATTTGATAACTAATATCCTTATCAAGGAGATCTTTACTCGATGGGGAGTACCTACTTATTTGGTGTCAGACCGGGGACTGCAGTTTACATCTCAACTTCTGAATGCTACCTGCAGACAGTGGGGTGCAATTCAAAAACTCACCACAGCATACCACCCGCAGACTAACTTGACAGAAAGGGTGAACAGAACGCTTAAGGTCAATCATATGTTAAGGACAATCATCGGAATTGGGACCAGTGGATCCATGAGTTCAGGTTCGCAAACAATTCATCTTGGCAGGAGAGTACCAAATATACTCCAGCGGAGATTGCTCTAGAATGCAAGTTGAAAGGACCGCTGGAATTATTCCAATTTCTTTCACCTGACCTTGACCAGTGTGCATATAAATGCTGTTTTATAACAAAGTTCGGTAGGAACAGTCGCAGTTCATTAACCTGATTAACACAAGTGGAGACCAATCAGTAATCAACTCATGACAAGGTATAAATAACAGCAGAACCTACCTCTGTTCATTGACAGTTTTCAGCATCCCGGTTCGCGCTGTCTGTCATCTTATCACAGACGCAATTTTCCTTCCAGCAAGGAGATCCATACGGTGATTTTTCAGATCTGCTACTTTTGCTGACTATGATCATTAAACACGGCCGTTGAGCACCATCAAACGTCATCGCGACAGCGGCTCTTCTTGCCAAGCCACACATCGTGGCCAATAGACCGTGCAAAGCTCGAGCTCGCCTCGCTTGACACCACGATTGATCCGATCAAGACCGGGCTCTCTTTGACCGCTGGAAGCGCAGCACCAGCAGGCATTCAACCAGCCCACTCCTCAGTTCTTACTGCAGCAAGCCTCTTTCACTTCCCGCCGCGGCTCAGCCTTTCACCGCGGCTTTTCCGGCCGAGGCGCAGTTTGAGGCCGCCTCCTCTAGTGGCGCAGACCGTGCATCATAAATCAATTCATTTTCAGGTGAAGACGCTAAATACAGGTTTGCAGCTAGAAAGTAGTGCGGGAGCCGCGTGGAGTTCCAATCACATACGTATGTGGAAATTCAGATCCAAATTGAGCCTCGGATGCGTTCAAATATTTAAACTTCTGCGACCAGGCCGTGTGCAAATGCCCGACCAGATGTGATGTATTTTAATCAGATCTTTCGGTGCGAGGTCAGAATTACCTATATTTTGTTAACTTTGACATTATTCTTCAACATAATTTATAAAATGGTGGTTTATAATAATTATGGGAGAAATAATTATTAAACCATTATTTACGTGATTAGCCCCATAAAACCTACTGTTTTTATTTTGGGGTAATCTGATTTGTGACTATGTATTCATATATCATATTAGAAGTTGTACATATCATTAGCGCAAAAAAAAAATAATAATAATAATAATAATCGTTAGTTGCAGCTCTAGTATGCATCTTGGAGGCTGTTTAAAAAAAAAAAGCCAAAACAAGAGGAGTGATTATTTTTGTGGACAAGGCTTAAGGAATTGTCAAATTAGGCAACCAATTGCTAAGCTGGCAACACAGTAGGCTATGCATTCATTTTAAGGTTGCCCCATCAAATGTTACTAACCCGTCTACTCTTCCCACAGTCAAGGAGGGGGAAGTCAGGGCCCAGTGGTTAGAGAGTGGACTCCTAACCCTAGGGTTGTGTAGGGTTCGAATCACGGCCCGGCTATACCATGACTGAGGTGTCCTTGAGCAAGGCACCAAACCCCCAACTGCTCCCCATGCGCCGCAGCATAAATAGTTGCCCACTGCTCCGGGTATGCGTTCACGGTGTGTGCGTGTTCACTGCTGTGTGCACTTTGGATGGGTTAAATGCAGAGCTGCTTCCACAGGAGCCTTTTCCGTATCTCCCCATTGCCGCAGCAGTGTCTGCTCCCGCAGGAGCCTTTTCCGTATCTCCCCACTGCCGCAGCAGTGTCTGCTCCCGCAGGAGCCTTTTCTGTACCTCCCCCATTTAAAAAAAAATAAATAATCTGATTTCATTATATTAAGCCATTTCACTGAAATAAGCTGTTCAGTTTTCACAATAGGCGACGTGAATTTCAACAAGGGTTCATGAATAGCTTTCATGCCCCACATTCCCAGCTCTGCATAACCCGCCGTTTTCGAACATAATCAAAAATTTTAATTTACATTTTTTTTGATATATCTTTTCGTTTCCCTTATCCGTCCAGCGAGCACTAGTCTCTCAGCGGACGCAGTAAAATACCTATTTGTCTCATCTGTCGGTCCAGTGAGCACTAGTCTCCCAGCGGACGCAGAAATATCTATTTGGTTCCCCTGCCTGTCCAGCGAGCTTTAGTCTCCCAGCGGAAGCAGAAAATACCTATTTGTCTCCTCTATCAGTCCATCGAGCACTAGTCTCATAGCGGACTCAGTAAACATCTATTTTGTTCCTCTGTCTGTCCAGCGAGCCTTAGTCTCCCAGCGGACACAGAAAATGTCTATCTGTTTTTTTCCCCTGCCTGTCCAGCGAGCACTAGTCTCCCAGCGGACACACAAATATCTATTGGTTTCCCCTGTCTGTCCAGCGAGCCTCAGTCTCCCAGCGGACACAGTAATCTCTATTGGTTTCCCCTGCCTGTCCAGCGAGCACTAATCTCCCAGTGGACGCAGTAATATCTATTGGTTTCCCCTGTCTGTCCAGCGAGCCTCAGTCTCCCAGCGGACGCAGTAATATCTATTGGTTTCCCCTGTCTGTCCATCGAGCACTAGTCTCCCAGCGGATGCAGTAATATCTATTGGTTTCCCCTGCCTGTCCAGCGAGCCTCAGTCTCCCAGCAGACGCAGTAATATCTATTGGTTTCCCCTGTCTGTCCAGCGAGCACTAGTCTCCCAGCGGACGCAGTAATATCTATTGGTTTCCCCTGCCTGTCCAGCGAGCCTCAGTCTCCCAGCGGACGCAGTCATATCTATTGGTTTCCCCTGTCTGTCCAGCGAGCACTGGTCTCCCAGCGGACGCAGTAATATCTATTGGTTTCCCCTGCCTGTCCAGCGAGCCTCAGTCTCCCAGCGGACGCAGTAATATCTATTGGTTTCCCCTGTCTGTCCAGCAAGCACTAGTCTCCCAGCGGACGCAGTAATATCTATTGGTTTCCCCTGCCTGTCCAGCGAGCCTCAGTCTCCCAGCGGATGCAGTAATATCTATTGGTTTCCCCTGCCTGTCCAGCGAGCACTAGTCTCCCAGCGGACACAGAAATATCTATTGGTTTCCCCTGTCTGTCCAGCGAGCCTCAGTCTCCCAGCGGATGCAGTAATATCTATTGGTTTCCCCTGCCTGTCCAGTGAGCCTCAGTCTCCCAGTGGACACAGTATGCATCCATCTCTTTCTGTTCTTCGTCCAGCGAGCCAGTCTTCCAGCGGATGCAGGTATATAATTTGTTTCCTCTATCTGTCCAGCGAGCCTCAGTCTCCCAGTGGACACAGTATGCATCCATCTCTTTCTGTTCTTCGTCCAGCGAGCCAGTCTTCCAGCGGATGCAGGTATATAATTGGTTTCCCCTGCCTGTCCAGCGAGCACTAGTCTCCCAGCGGACACAGAAATATCTATTGGTTTCCCCTGTCTGTCCAGCGAGCCTCAGTCTCCCAGCGGATGCAGTAATATCTATTGGTTTCCCCTGCCTGTCCAGTGAGCCTCAGTCTCCCAGTGGACACAGTATGCATCCATCTCTTTCTGTTCTTCGTCCAGCGAGCCAGTCTTCCAGCGGATGCAGGTATATAATTTGTTTCCTCTATCTGTCCAGCGAGCCTCAGCCTCCCAGCGGACACATTATGCATCTAGTCAATATATCATTACACCTTGCAGGCAGACGGTGGAGCCTGTCTTTCCGACATCGTAACCGCTTCTTCCTCAACTATTAACCAACAGGACCTGCCTGCTCCTCTGCTTCTGCCAGAGGCAACGCGAGATCTCCTGGTCAAATGAACATACTTCTAAAAACGTGTCCTTTTGCTCTCTTGTTTTAGGGGGAGTACTCTGGGTTCGGGCCACATCTCGAGCTCGGAGCCCTCCACCCGGACAGCACGCCAAATATGCATAAACTTACTGTATTAATATACGTAGATGTGAACTCGTGAAATGCTGTTTTATAACAAAGTTCGGGAGGAACAGTCGCAGTTCATTAACCTGATTAACACAAGTGGAGACCAATAAGTAATCAACTCATGACAAGGTATAAATAACAGCAGAACCTACCTCTGTTCATTGACAGTTTTCAGCATCCCTCCTCCACCCCATTTTTCCTCACTTATAGATCCATCTACTCTTACCACAACCGGGGGGAGTACTCTGGGTTCGGGCCACATCCCGAGCTCGGAGCCCTCCACCCGAACAGCACGCCAAATACGCATAAACTTACTGTATTAATATACGTAGATGTGAACTCGTGAAAGCTATTGAACGCCAGCAATTGCTTTTGGAAAGAGTGAAGGAGAATGTCATGAGAGCCCAGGGTAGACAACAGAGATACTACAACTGTAAGAGACAGCAAGAGACCTTCCAAGAAGGGGAACTTTTATGGGTTCGTACTCAACTGTTGTCTCGTGCAGGGGATGCCTTTACCGCCAAGTTAGCTCCTAAGTGGCAAGGGCCTGCCAAAGTTTTGAAACAGTTGAATAATGTAAATTACGGAGTTGAGATGTCAACCGAACCCAAGCAAGTTGAGACCTACCATGTAGAAAAGTTGAAAAGGTTCTACGGCCAGGTCAGGTCTTCTTCTGAAAGGGGGTGTGTGTAACAGATCTAGTAAGCTGTTACTTTACTTTCTTATTTATTTTGAGAGGTAATTTTACTCTCAGTCATAAGGGGGCATTAGGGAGTCATTATTAGTAAAGTTTCTCTAGATCAGAGAATAAGAGGAGTAGGAAGTTTGAGAAAGGACACATGTGAGCTGGGAATGTTTGCTCTCCCCATGCTTAACCAAACCCTTATTGAGGAATATTAGTGTTTGTACATCTCAATGTAAGTTACTTTATGTTTCTTTAGTATTGTCAGAGGTTTTATAGTTGGTAATATACTTTGCTTCCAGAACCTCATGTTGTATTGTTTTTGTTTGTCTAGAGGGTTTTTGTTTCCACTTAATTTTGAGGGCATCTCAACTCAACTGGTCAATGTTTCTAATTTACGATCTGCTTAATCTTTGGACTTTCTTCTAAATAGATCTCTACTCTACTCTGGATTGCCGCTGTGGATTATCTGGGACTTCATCCTTTTAACCTCCTAAACTTCTACAATACTGTTATGAACCCAGGACATTTGTGGATATTCAGACATTAAAAGGTTTTTCCTCTAGATAGGGACAGACTTGTTACACAATATATGGATTAGACATGTATAGTATTTGATGTTGTGTGCTCCTTAAAGAAATATATTATGCTATTCAACGGTGATTGATCCCCCTTCATTTTCTTTATGTGACATTTGTTATGACTGTTACACATTAATCTTTCCATCTTCATGGGTAGTCTTGAGGTATGCTACTGCTCCAATGGCCTTGAAAGAGGCATCTGAAAATATTGCCAGCTCTGTAGATTTTGCTTTTGAGAGTGACTTCAGGCTGTACGTCCTCTGAACATGAATTCTTTCCAAGTCTTGCAGTGAATTTCTCCACATTTGCCACTCTCTGCATTTCTCTTCAGGGAGGGGTTCATACCAGTCATCTGTTCCTTTTGACAATTGTCTCAACAGGAATCTTGCATGCATCGTGACAGGGGCTGCAAAGCCTTAAGGGTCATATAAGCTGTTAACAGTGGAGAGAACGCCACGTCGAGTCAGAGGTTTGCTATTATCTGGTGAGTGGAATGTAAAGGTGTTTGTTGATATTTCCCAATTCAAGCCAAGACTGCGTTGAGCAGGGATGGTATCGTCTTCGAAATCAAGATCTTTGACACCTTTTACACAGTCTACAGATTGAAGGGCTGCCAACACCTCCGGGCTGTTTGAAATTATCTTGTGAAGCCTTAAATTTGATTCTGAAAGAGACGCTTGTAACCTTTTGAAGTAGATCAATAGCTTTAAAAGTGGTAGGAAATGATCTCAGACCATCGTAAATCTCTCCTCACAAAGTTGTAGTTCTCAGTTCCATGCACAAGCTCTCCTTCTTTGGCAGCCCGACGAAGTCCGTAAATCGCCACTGAGGGGGAGGGGCTATTTCCAAATACATGGACTTTAATCCTGCATTCAATTACATCCTTGTCGAGATCACTGTCACGGAGCCATAAGAACCTCAAATAATCTCTGTGTTCTTCCTTCACTGTGAAACAGTGGAACACCTGTTGTATATCAACAGTCACAGCAACTGGCTCCTTTCTGAATCGAATCAGGACACCTAACAAAATATTGTTTAAATCTGGTCAAAAGGATGCTGTTTAGTGAAAGACCCTTATATTGTTCACTGGAGTCAAACACCACTCTAATTTGGTTGGGTTTTTTAGGATGATAAACCCCAAAGAATGGCAAATACCAACGTTCCTGGTCATCACTTAAGAGAGGTGCATACTCCGCATGATCATTTTCAAACAACTTTTGCATAAAGTCTGTGAATTGCTGTTTCATCTCTGTTCTCTTCAGCAGAGTGCGACGGAGAGAGTAGAGCTGAGAGACAGCATGCTCTCTGTTATCGGGAAGTAGTGGCCTTGGGCATCTGAAAGGAAGAGGACCCACCCAGCTATTGTCACCATCTCTGAAAAAATCATTGTCCATGATCTCCAGGAAAAGATGATCCTCAACAGAAAGAGCAGGCTTCTTGTCATCCTTTGTGCGCTTGAACACCGAACAGCCAAGGTGATTTCCTTTGTTTGTACATGCACCCTTGTAGATATGAGGGATGTGACTTTGACATGGGGAAAAATATGAGGTTCTACCAATTTCCAGCACATGTGTCTTGTAACTCAACACAGTTGGTTTGTGAGAATCACCTAAACATAGGTCTCCAACTATCAGCCAGCCTAGATCTGTTTTAATTGCAAAAGGGGAATTATGAGGCCCATTTATCTGGCTTCTCACTTTATGGACTCTCAGAGCATCACAACCCAACAGCATGAGGATCTTGGCATTGTCATCCATTTCTGGAATCTCAGAAGCTATTCTTTTAAGATGATACCCTGTTATCCGGAATGTCATTGCACTCAATTAGAGTAGGTAGTGTCAAGCTAATATCACTGATAATAGGCTCTATCTTAAATCCATCAGCTCTCCTTCCAGAAGCTTCAATAGTTCCAGCACAGGTTTTCAAAAGATAAGGAGAAGCCTGACTATTTTTGCAAAAGAGCTCAAAAAACTCTGACCTCACTAAAGAGCTGTTACTCTGGTCATCGAGCATTGCATACATCAGAACAGCGGCTTCTGGACTGCCCTTAGGATACACTCTAACTAAGCATATCTTAGAACAAGATTTGACTGGTGAACCTTCACCACATATCTTGGTACAGGCGCTGTTCACGGGAGGTGATGAACATTCTTCCTCCCCGCCATGCTCTGAAGAGTAAATGGAAGGCTTTGAGACCCATGGTGCTGGTCCTGGGTGGAGGGCAGCAGTGTGATCTTCACTGTCACACTCTGTGTGTCACGTACGGCGTTACAGGAACGAGGCGAGAGAACCAAATGCAGGTGTGAAGTATTTGATAAGGGTACTCCAAACGGGTAGTCAAGCAAAGCAGGGTCAAAACCAGAATATCCAAACAAAACATTAACAGGACACGAACACAGGGCAAGGCAAAGCAAGACAAGGCAAGAGTGACGGACATGAAACGAAATGACATCAAACAAGGACTCCATAACAAGGACAGAAACAACCCATGTATTTAAAGACAAACGATGAAAGTGGAAACAGCTGAAAACAATGAACAGTGATGATAAGGGGAAGTGAGACCTCTAGTGGACACCCAGTGATACACAAACCAGATACACTGTGACATAACCCCCCTTCTAAGGAGCAGCTACCAGATGCTCCTCAGACACCCCAAACAGAACAAAAAGGACCAGGAGGGAGGAGGACCGGAGGAGGTTCAGGGGGAGGGAAGGAGGGCCAGAAAAAATAAGGGGAACAGACAGAAACATAACTGAACTCAAATACGGAGCGGAAGACCACCACGTCCACGTGGTCACCGCCAGAGTCCCCAAGGGCGGAGCAGATGACCACCACCTCCTCGTGGTCAATGTCGGAGTCCCCCAGGGTGGAGCAGATGACCAACACGCCCCCGCTCTCGCCTAGTGGTGTTCCGGGGGACCAGAGGAGGTTGCTCCGGAGCAAACAGTCGGGAGGAGGTCCGGCAGCGATCTTCACTGTGGGCTCCCGTCGACCCGGGATTAGATTGGGGACCGCCAGTTCCCCAGTATGTCCCGAGAGGAGAGGGGAGACAGCGCTGTGGTACAAGATGGCCACCAGTCCAGCGCTGTGGTACAAGATGGCTGCCAGTCCAGCGCCACAGTACAAGATGGATGCCAGTCCAGCACCACAGTACAAGATGGCCACCAGTCCAGCGCCACAGTACAAGATGGCCGCCAGTCCAGCACCACAGTACAAGATGGCCGACCGTCCAGCGCCACAGTACAAGATGTCAGACCGTCCAGCGCAACAGCACAAGATGGCCGCCAGCCCAGCGCCACAGCACAAGATGGCCGCCAGCCCAGCGCCACAGCACAAGATGGCCGCCAACCCAGCGCCACAGCACAAGATGGCCGCCAGCCCAGCGCCACAGCACAAGATGGCCGCCAGCCCAGCGCCACAGCACAAGATGCCCGCCAGCCCAGCGCCACAGCACAAGATGGCCGCCAACCCAGCGCCACAGCACAAGATGGCCGCCAGCCCAGCGCCACAGCACAAGATGGCCGCCAGCCCAGCGCCACAGCACAAGATGGTCGATTCAACACCTGAGTCTTCAGACAAGGGGCCACCAACTCGCCATCATAGAGGACGGAGGAGGAGTAGACAGGCGTCTACCGCTCCTCGAAGTCTGGAGGCTGTTCCCGAGGCGGTGCTCGATGCTGTTCGAGAGGCCAAGGCGGTGACAGAGGCCGTTCCCGATGTGGTGACTGAGGCGGTGCCCGAGGCCGTTCCACAGGCAGTGCCCGAAGCAGAGGTGTCTCACGTCTCCACAGGCAGTCTTAAGTCAAGTCAGGTGCCCATTGACTGTTCAGAGTTGAGTCAGTTCCTGGTTGACCCTCCGGAGTCGAGTCAGGTGTTCGTGGACCCTCCAGAGTCAGGGTTAGTCACCGTCGACCTTCCAGAGCTAGGGCTAGTCACCGATGACCTTTCAGAGCCAGGGCTAGTCACCGATGACCTTCCAGAATCAGGGCTAGTCACAGATGGCCTTCCAGAGTCAGGGCTAGTTACCGATGGCCTTCCAGAGTCAGGGCTTGTCACTATTGACCTTTCAGAGTCAAGTCAGGTTCCCATGAACGCTCCAGAGACAAGGCTAGTCACCGGTGATCTTCGAGGACTGAGTCAAGTCACAGGTGATCTTCGTCCTCCCATGGGGCCGGCCACAAGAATGTGGTGGTCTTCCGCTCCGCCCTGGGTGACTCCGGCCTCGACTGCGAGGACGTGGTGGTCTTTCGCTCCGCCCTGGGGGACTCTGGCCTTGACTACGAGGATGTGGTGGTCTTCCGCTCCGCCCTGGGGGACTTTGGCCTTGACTACGAGGATGTGGTGGTCTTCCACTCCGCCCTGGGGGGGCTTCTGCCTTGACCACATGGGTGTGATGGCCCTCTGTTCCGCCCGGGTGGTAATCACCTAATGTCCTCCATGTACCCATGTTTTTGTGTTTTTGTTTTCATTTGTTTTTCTTATCTCCTTCTTTGGACCTGGCCCTCCGTCCCTCCCCTTCATCCTCTGCCGGTCCACCACCCTCCTGGACTCCTTGTTTTGTGTTACACTTTCCTGCCTCTGCCTTTCCATTCCATCTGGTTGTTCCGTCTCTGTTTTTTCTATTTTACCTGGTTGTCCTGTCTTTTGTCTTTCCATTCTACCTGGTTGTTTGTCTCTGTCTGTCCATGCTTCTGGTTCTCCTGTCCCTGTATTCTGACCCTCCGTCCCTCCCCCTAGTCCGCCGCCGCTTCACCTCCCTCCTACTTCTTTTTCCTGTTGGGTTTTCCGGGGTTTTCAGGTGGAGCATCTGGGAGCTGCTCCGTAGGGGAGGGGGTAATGTCACGCTATCAGTCTCTGTTTTCTTGAGTGTTCCCTAGTGAGCTCACTTCTCCTTAGGCACTTCATCATAGGCACTTTAATTCCTCTAGTCTGGTCATGTCTTCACAGTAATTGCACTCCAATTAAATCGCACAGGTGCTGACAATCCTTTGTCATTAGTCTTCCTATATAGAGCTGTCCTTCTCTGTTGTCTGTATGGAGTCCTTATCCCTATGTGTGAATTGTGCTCGTCTCCCGAGTCTTCCCTTTACCTTCTCGCTTCCTCCGAGTTCCCGTTCCATCCGGTTTCCTCTTTCATTTTTGGTTTTATTTGTCTCTCATGACTGTTTATTTTGTATGTTTCCTTTTTGTTACAATAAACCATACTTGCATTTGGATCCTGCCCTCACCTTGTGTTTTTCCCTAAAACCCACCGTCACAACAATATTCTTCTACAACCTTCATAACTTCTTTGATACTCTCCTTTCTATTTACTATTATCGTTATAAATATACGATAATATAAAAAAAACACACACACATATATGTATATATATATATATATATATATATATATATATATATATACAATTTTTTTAATAATGTTTATATATATATATAAATATGTGATGTAAAAACCCATTATATTTTATTCTCGTTAAAGCACCCTCATATAAAATCTCCCCCAAAACCAAATTTCTTTAAAACATCAAATAAATACCCGTGTTCAACCCGATTAAAATCTTTATCAAAATCTAAACTAATTACGTACCCATCTTCATTTTTTTTCTTTCATGCACCTTTATCAAAATCTAAACTAATTACGTACCCATCTTCATTTTTTTTCTTTCATGTACCTTATTGTGTCTCTTATGCTCATTGTTATGTCTGCTATATCTCTTCCCTTTACTCCATATGCTTGGTTTGTTTTGATTATACTTGGCATTACTTCCTTTAACCTGTTTGCTAAAACCTTCGCTAAAATCTTAAAATCTGTGTTAAAGCATCGTGATTGGCCTATAGTTTTTAAAATCTACTTAACTTCCTTAAAATCCTTAACTTTTATATATCAGCTTTGTTATCCCCATCCCCATTCTGTCATTAACTTCTTCTTTTTCAAATATTTCACTAAAAACTTAAAATCTCTTTAAAACATATATAAAATTCACTTCCCAAACCATCTATTCCTGGACTTTTTCATTCAGCTGCTGTATTGCTCTTTCAATCTCTTCTTCTCTGATTTTAACACATTCGTTTTTATCTTCCTTGCTTATTTTTGCTTTTATCCGATTCAACAATTTGTTTTTTTGTTTTCGTCTACACCCCTCGCACTAAAAAGATCTTCATAGAAATTCCTTTTTCCTTCTCAAATCTTTTCTTTCCCTTCTACAACTTCCACATTTTTCCCTCTTATCTGTTTTATTGTTTCAGCTTTCCCTCTCTTTTTTTCACAAATTTATAAGCATGAACCCCGTCAGACTGGTCGTGGCAGAGGTGTTGCAACAATATATAGTGATATTCTCAATGTCACCCAGAAAACAGAGTACAGGTTTAATTCATCTGAAATACTTCTGCTTAATGTTACACTGTCAGACATGCAAAAGAAATCTAATGTATCTCTTGCTCTGGCTACTGTGTATAGACCATCAGGGCCGTATACAGAATTCCTAAAACAATTTGCAGATTTCCTCTCAGACCTTCTGGTTACAGTTGATAAAGCACTTATCATGGGAGATTTTAATATTCACATTGATAATACAAATGATGCATTAGGACTTGCGTTTACTGACCTAATAAACTCTTCTGGAGTCAAGCAAAATGTCACTGGGCCACTCATTGTTTTAATCATACACTAGATTTAATTATATCGCATGGAATTAATCTTACTGATATAGATATCGTACCTCAAAGTGATGATGTTACAGACCATTTCCTTGTATCGTGCATGCTGCGTATAACTGATATTAACTATATGTCGCAGCGATACCGTCTGGGCAGAACTATTGTTCCAGTCACCAAAGAAAGATTCGCAAATAACCTGCCTGATCTATCTCAACTGCTATTTGTACCCAAAAATACACATGAATTAGACGAAATGACTGACAACATGGGCACTATTTTCTCTAATACATTAGAACCTGTTGCCCCCATCAAATTGAAAAAGGTTAGAGAAAAAATTATTGTGCCATGGTATAACAGTAATACTCTCTCAAGAAATGAACTCGTAGTCTTGAAAGCACATGGAGAAAAACTAACTTGGAAGTTTTTAAGACTGCATGGAAAAACAGTTTGTCCAACTATAGACAGGCTCTAAACACTGCTAGGGCAGAGCATATATACAAACTCATTGAAAATAACCAAAACAATCCAAGGTTTTTATTTAGCACAGTGGCTAAATTAACAAATAACCAGATACCACCTGATTCAAAATTCCATCAACGTTAAATAGTAATGACTTCATGAATTTCTTCACTGATAAAATAGATAACATTAGAAATACAATAGCGAATGTATATTCTAAAGCGTCTAACACTTCAGTTTCATCCATCGCACCCAAAGATAAACTGCAGTGCTTTACAACTATAGGAAAGGAAGAGCTAAATAAACTTATCACTGTATCTAAACCAACAACATGTTTATTAAATCCTGTACCCACTAAATTACTGAAAGATGTTAATCCATGCATTTATGACCTCAAGGTTAGATTATTGTAATGTTTTATTGGGTGATTGTTCTGCACGCTTATAAAACAACTACAGCTGGTCCAAAATGCAGCAGCAAGAGTTCCTACTAGAACCAGGAAGTATGACCATATTAGCCCCGGTCCTGTCAACACTGCACTGGCTCCCCTAAAAACATTGTATAGATTTTAAAATATTGCTCATTACTTATAAAGCCCTGAATGGTTTAGCACCTCAGTATTTGAATGAGCTCCTTTTACATTATAATCCTTTACGTCCGCTACGTTCTCAAAACTCAGGCAATTTGATAATACCTAGAATATCAAAATCAACTGCGGGCGGCAGATCCTTTTCCTATTTGGCGCCTAAACTCTGGAATAACCTACCTAACATTGTTCGGGAGGCAGACACACTCTTGCAGTTTAAATCTAGATTAAAGACCCATCTCTTTAACCTGGCTTACACATAACATACTAATATGCTTTTAATATCCAAATCCGTTAAAGGATTTTTAGGCTGCATTAATTAGGTAAACTGGAACCTGGGAACACTTCCCATAACACCTGATGTACTAGCTACATCATTAGAAGAATGGCATCTACGCTAATATTTGTCTGTTTCTCTCTTATTCGGAGGTCACCGTAGCCACCAGATCCAGTCTGTATCCAGATCAGAGGGTCACTGCAGTCACCCGGATCCAGTACGTATCCAGACCAGATGGTGGATCAGCACCTAGAAAGGACCTCTACATCCCTGAAAGACAGCGGAGACCAGGACAACAAGAGCCCCAGATACAGATCCCCTGTAAAGACCTTGTCTCAGAGGACCACAAGGACAAGACCACAGGAAACAGATGATTCTTCTGCACAATCTGACTTTGCTGCAGCCTGGAATTGAACTACTGGTTTCGTCTGCTCAGAGGAGAACTGGCCCCCCAACTGAGCCTGGTTTCTCCCAAGGTTTGGTTGGGGTCACTTTATCTACAGCGATATCGTTGACTTGATTGTAAATAAATTCACAGACACTATTTAAATCGAACAGAGACGACATCACTGAATTCAATGATGAACTGTCATTTTGCATTATTACATTTACATTTATTCATTTAGCAGACGCTTTTATCCAAAGCGACTTACAGATGAAGACAGTGGAAACAATCAAAAACAACAAAAAGAGCAATGATATATAAGTGCTATAACAAGTCTCAGTTAGGTTAACACAGTACACGTAGCATGGGATTTTAAATAATATAATAAATAAAAAGAAAACAGATAGAATAGAAAAAGAATAGAGCAAGCTAGTTAGAGGTCTTTACACACACACACACAGGTAGTTAGATTTTTTAAGAATATAATTAGAATATTGAGTGATAAAGTTAGAGGGTCAAATAAAGATGGAAGAGATTCTTGAAGGACTCAGCTGCTCGGATTGAGTTGGGAAGGTAATTTAAAGGAACATTTAATTTAAAAGTTCTTAAAAGTGACTTTGTGCTTCTTTGGGATGGCACAATCAAGCGACGTTCACCTGCAGAACGCAAGCTTCTAGAGGCACATAAGTCTGAAGTAACAATTTTAGGTAAATGGGTGCAGAGCCACTGGTAGTTTTGTAGGCAAACATCAATGCCTTGAATTTTATGCGAGCAGCTATTGGAAGCCAGTTCAAATTGATAAACAGAGGTGTGACGTGTATTCTTTTTGGCTCATTAAAAAATGTATCTTGCTGCCGCGTTCTGAATTAATTGTAAAGGTTTGATAGAATTGACTGGAAGACCTGCCAATAGGGCATTGCAATAGTCCAGCCTGGACAGAACAAGAGCCTGAACAAGGAGTTGTGCAGCATGTTCCAAAAGAAAGGGCTTGATCTTCTTGATGTTGAATAAAGCAAATCTGCAGGATTGGACAGTTTTAGCAATGTGGTCTGAGAAAGTCAGCTGATCATCAATCAATATTATAATCATTATTAACACACTGTTTTCCTAATGAATGTTGTTCAGTTGCTTTGACGCAATGTATTTTGTATAAAGTGCTATATAAATAAAGGTGACTTGACTTGACTTGAAAGAGTTGTTACCTGTAGCCGAAGAACTTCTTCTCAATATCATTAAAGCTGGCAGTTATTAAGCCTTTTATTAAGAAACCAAAACTAGATCCCAGTGAACTGGCAAATTATAAGCCTATTTCAAATCTTCCATTTATGTCTAAAATTTTTGAAAAAGTTGTGTCTGCTCAATTGAAAAAAATTATCTGTATGAAGAATTTCAGTCAGGTTTCAGGCTCCTTCATAGCACAGAAACTGCACTGGTTAAAATTACAAATGACCTGCTCCTTGCGTCAGATCAAGGCTGCATCTCATTTCTAGTCTTACTTGATCTTAGTGCTGCGTTCAACACCATAGATCATGACATACTCACAGATAGATTGCAAAACTATACAGGTATTCAGAAAATTTATTTATTACCTGTACGATCTCTACCATTTTGTTTATTTAAATGAGGAGTCATCTCATTTATTACCAGTAAAATATGGAGTGCCACAAGGATCCGTCCTAAGTCCCCTTCTATTTTCAATATACATGTTGCCCCTTGGTAATATTATTAGAAAATACGGGATTAATTTCCACTGTTATGCTGATGATACTCAGCTATATATCTCAACGAGACCAGATTCAACTTCTAAATTATCTAAGCTAACAGAGTGTGTTATAAATTCAGTTTCCTATTAAATTCAGTTAAGACAGAGATATTATTTATTGGACCAAAAAACACTACACTGAATCTTGTAAATTACAGTTTGCAACTAGACGGATATATTGATACTTCCTCTACAGTCAAAAATCTTGGTGTTATTGTCACGGTTCATGAATTTACTCTCTCTCTCTTGTCTAACGTGTTGTTATATGTGTGTCTATGGGTGTGGTCACTGATCAGCGATGATCAGCAGCGCCAGCTGGTTTCAATTGTTTGTCTCCTATATGAGTTCAGTAACTGGTGTTTCATGTTGTCAGATTGTTGTTTCTCCCCGGTGTGCTCCCGTACCTGTTTCCTGTGTTCCTAGTTCCTGCCTGAGTCTTCCTGTGTCATCGTTGTTCCTGGATCTTCACCTAGCACTGGATTACCGTTCACCATCACAAGGACTGCACACTCACCGGGATTCAAGGGATCATCACTGAAGCAAGCACCATCATCCGTTGTCCACCGTTGTTACATCCTGTCTCTGTGTTACGTAACAGTTATATTAGACAGCAACTTCTCTTTTGAAAATCATTTTCCCATACAAAAACTGCATTCTTCCATCTTAGAAACATTGCCAAGCTACGAAACAACATGTTATGTGTTTCTGATGCACAAAAGCTAGTTCATTCATTCATGACCTTTAGACTGGACTATTATAATGCACTTCTAGGTGGTTGTCCTGCACAAAACGCTGGACTTTTGGTAGTTCCTAGGATAGAAAAGTCCACTAAAGGCGGGCGTACGAGTTCGCATGCGAGAATTTTTTTTTTTCAATCGTGTGGAAATCGCGTATTCTCGTATGGTCGCGGCTCGTATCATTTGCGATGAATTACGAGACGAGCAGAGTGGCTTACGAGCACTTCCCGACTTCCCGATCATTTTTAAACATGTCTAAAAAGTTTGTGAGCTATCGGTTTGAATTTCTGAGATGTGTGCGGTTGAACGAGCTGATTTGTTGATTTTATCTGAAGTTGACAAATCACGAACTAGGAAAACCACAGAAGAATAAAGACGAAGACGGCAGCGCCACAGCGAATGTGGACTATTGACCAGGAGGATAAACTTGCTGAAGTCGGATAGGAACAGCGATCGCTGTATGATGTTTCTAGCAATGTGTACCATGCTTTTAAGTTCTCTCTCTCTCTCTCTCTCAAACTCACACACACACGCATATGTAGTTTACGGGGACTCTCAATAGACGTAACGGTATTCTATACTGTATATCCCTATACAATACCTCTATCCATCACGTAAAATGCATGTTTAAAATTTCTATTACAAACCGAATAGTATTTTTTAAAGCCATTTGGTTTACGAGGGCACAGGATACCTATTGTAATACCTATTTCAGATATTTATAAACCACAAGAACACACACACACATGGTGACCAAACGTCCCGGTTTCCTATTGCTGAAAAATAACCTGTACGTGTAGGAAACAGTCACGGCTCGTGTCAATATTTTATATGTATTTATGAGAGGGAGAGCAGTTACATTAGGCGTGTTCGACTTGAAGCAGCGCTGCACAGAATGATCACCTGTATGACATCAAAGTACCACGAGAGCGATTTGAATGCATTGGATATGTGTGCTCTCTTATCTCTCTCGCGGTACTTTAATGTCATACAGTGATCATTCTGTGCATCGCTGCTTCAAGTCGAATGCGTCTATCAACTTCGTGCGATTGCTTCTGGAATTCGCGGGTTGTAAAATCGTGTCGTATATCATCTCGTCCATACGATTTTCAGATAAACTCACTTGTGCCGTGTGTGTGGATATACGATCTTCCGACCATCCGAATTCGCACCGTGTACGCCCACCTTAAAGGAGGTAGAGCTTTTTCACATGAGGCTCCCAAACTCTGGAATAGCCTTCCTGATAATGTACGGGTTCAGACACACTCTCTCTGTTTAAATCTAGATTAAAAACACATCTCTTTCACCAAGCATTCGAATAATGCATCTCTTAAATTGTGACTGCAGTTATATCTAATCAAATGCTCATTCTTATTCTTTAGCTTAGGTTAAAACCTGTTAACCTGCACCAGAACGCCCTCGTCCTCAAAAGCCCTCAACTCGCACGTGTCAGTGATTATGAATAGATTAAATGAAACAGGACAAATTTTATCTTGACAAACTATGTATCATTATAAAGATCTAAGCCTCAAGCATCGACGACAGATCGCTGTTTTTCAATGGAAAGCTTATAAAGACTGTATTTGCTACATTTGTGTAAGCAGTACACATAAAAAACATGAACATTAGAAACGCTGTACATACCAGATCCGTCCTAATAACGAGTCATAAACACATCCACAGCTGTAAATCCCGGTTTAGTTAGAAAGGTAAGGGTCCACTGAACGACATCTCATGAAGCACGTTTAGTCCAACGAAGCAATAACGTTGTAATATGGATCATAATTCCTTTGTTTACGTTTCATTTCTTCAGCGACAGAATTGTTTGCGTCCGTTATGGAATAACTCACGGTCGGAAACTGTGTCTTGGTAGTAAAAACACAGCATGGTTTTGCAGCACATCAGCACTTCTTTGCATCGTAATTCATTGTAAAAGATGCATTTATAGCAATGGTGCTCAGGATGTTCTGTAATTGAATAACAAAGGTAAATCCTTTTTTATTTTTCTTATTATTCTTATTTTCCTTACTCAAATTATTCTTATTGTATTTTTCTAGTGCTCAAATAAATCACTTATATGATGTCTAAGTTTCTGTCTAGTGTTTTATAATTGGAAAAAAACATGCACTGGTATGTTTACTGACTAAATAGTTTGTAGAAGCATTCAATATTATTGGGAAATATATTTTCTTATATTTGGGGAGTGTAGACATGGTCTCATAAAAATATTTGCAGGAGTCTCATTTTTCATTATTTTATTCAGATTTGAAATAGAAACTCATGAGACATGTAGCTTTCAACCCATTACTTTTCTAGATTGCTCCAGGACTCATTTCATGTATTTTTATATCAAATAAAAAATATTTAAGAGTGGTAAAAATAATTCAAGGCACTTCAGTGTCTATAACTTTTATTATTTTTGAGCATTATCAAATCTGGTTGATAAAAAGTGAAGCCCAAAGGGTCTTCTTTCTAAAGACACCACAATTATGTTTGTAACACACTAAAGTAGGAAACTATTACAATTATAAGTTTGGTAGAGCACTTTCATCTGTGAGTCCCATAATGGGGAGTGCTGGCTAACAGGTTAAACTAATTATTTTTACTTTGTTTGAACAGCAGTTATGCTAACAATGTCTCTATTTGTTTCTATGTTTTGCCTAACTAGGATTTTTCCAGTCTGGATCCAGAACACCTGAGAAGAGATGATGCTGACCCTCAGAGGACCCCAGATGATACTAACCCTGAATCAACAACAGAACTAACAAAATATTGCTACAAGTGGGACTGCATCATATAATAATTGCTGTAAATAATGTTCATCATCTGGCTGACTACGTCTTGTATTAATTTTTCTGAAAAATCCTGACATACTTGCACAAACTGACAGTCACCCCTTATAAGCTACTACTAAATATTGTAGAAACGTAATTTTCTGTAAAGTTGCTTTGTAATTATTTGTATTGTAAAAAGCGCTATAGAAATAAACTTAAATTTATACACTACTCTACTAGCATTAAAAACATATTTCCTTTTTAAAAACACCACTCCTCTTCCAAGCCTTCAATCCCCATTGTTATATAAAATATCCCCTTCCAATTTCTTTTTATAGTCCTTCATAACACTCTCTTTCCAATTTGTTTCTTGTAAAACAATAACATCTTCGCCTTGGCATTTTTCCTTCACGCTTTTAAATTTCAAATGTCCATCAGTCCCCTTCCATTAAAAGTGACACAACTTAAAGCCATTAAAAAAGGTAAATAAATACCTAAAAACCATTACTCTCCATCTTCTCCCTCCACCCCTCTTAACACTTCATATCTGATTACTTTTCACTTGGTCCCTTGTCATTATCTTTTTCTAGCATTTTCCACATTTGGTTTTACCTTTTAATCTTCTCCTTCTCATTTGTCCTCTACCCACTCAGTCTTTTTCCATGTTGTCCATCCTTGTTTCTTCGTCACTGTCCATTTATTTGTCTCTCTCCACGCTATCCAGACGATTTTTAAAACTGCCCGATATTTCAATTTCTGT
The DNA here is from genome assembly GCF_023724105.1 of Carassius gibelio. NCBI lineage: Eukaryota > Metazoa > Chordata > Actinopteri > Cypriniformes > Cyprinidae > Carassius > Carassius gibelio. The sequence goes on from NC_068418.1 coordinate 134,402, forward strand.
CCTCTTGTCCTTCATCAGTTTCCCTTTCCTCCTCACTGTTTCCTTCATGCACCTGTCCGTCCAACTGAAGTTCCATACCTCCTTCCTCTCTTTCCATCCAACATTCACATTTATTTAAAACTTCTTGACACCCCGGGCATCTGACTGCATTGCAATCTCTTGCAAAATTATCCCCTCTCCACGCACTTATAGCACTTAAAATCTGGGCAGTCTTTCAGCAGGTGTCCAGGGCTCATGCACAGCCTACAGGTCTTCACTTGATTGCTGTGCATCACCCTAAAATACTGCTGTTTCCAGCTTTGTGCTATATGGCAACAATGCCACATCTTTGGGGAATCTCACTTTTAGGAACCTTGTTCCGTCTTCTATGTCAGTGCCCGGGTAGCATCTTTTTATCTGTGAAATGGGATTAACTCCCCATCCTTCCAATTTACCTAAAATTTCATTGTCATCAATATAGACGGGCAGGTGCGTGAAGGAAACAACATAGTCTCTGTTTTTGCTAATTTTTTACCTCACAGTTCACTCCCTTTATCATCAGTCCATCAGTCAGTTTGTCACATGTTTCTTGTTTCTCCATTGTTAATTTATATTCCTTTCCATGTCTTAGTGCCAGGATTTTCCCATGTCCAAATTGTTTTGATACAGCCTTGATAATATCCTCTGCTCTCACTTCGATCACATTATCTACATTCACATTCACTGTAGCCTCCTTTAGATATTTTCTTTCAAGAAACTCCCTCATGCCTTGGTTATTTAAATTTCCAGCTGGTAGTCGATTTCCCAGTCCAGTGTCATTTGCTGATCGTGTCTGTCCGCCAAGTCCAGTGGTTATCTATTAATCTGTCCATTTTAAGAGAAAAACAAAAAACAAAACACAGGAACCACCCTCCAGCCAGCTAAAAGCTGTTGTTAGGTGGTTTAAAACTGAAAAACCACACTAAAAACTAAATTAAAGTTCAAAAACATCTCACAAACAAACACAAACAGAAAAATCGAAATGGAGGAGAGCCTTCCTCTCCCAACTGCAGCCAACACTTCCTGTAAGCTCTCTAGCACCGTATGGCCATAAGCGAGGGCTGCTGCAAAGAGAGGGCTTTTTAATGATCATCCACTCTAATCGCCACTGCATTATATAAGTAGGAAAGAAAACCCAAAACCTTAAAGCACCTGGTATTCCCAGGCGTTCTCCCATCCAAGTACTAACAAGGCCCAAATCTGCTAGACTTCCAAGATCAGACGAGATTTTTTTTTTTATTATAAAAAATGTACATTCATTTAATTTGTTTCATACAGTTAAAATCCATGACATTATTATTAATTTTTCCCCCATAGCCAGTTTACACTTTTTTCTTTCTGCTGAAAAAAAAAACAGCTAAAACCAGCCTATGCTGGTCAGGCTGATTTTAGCTGGTCTCCCAGCCTGGTCATAGCTGGTTTATCAGGCTGGTTTTAGAGGGGTTTTGTCCTTGGTATTAGTTGGTTTTAGCTGGTCTTAGCTGGTTTTAGCTTGTCAGGCTGGTCTTAGCTGGTTTTAGCTGGTCAGGCTGGACTTAGCTGGTTTTAGATGGTCAGCCTGGCTGGTCTTAGCTGGTTTTAGCTGGTCAAGCTGGTATTAGCTGGTTAGACTGGCTGGTCTTAGCTGGTTTAAGATGGTTTTAGCTGGTCAGGCTGGGAGACCACCCAGATAGCAAACTGACATAGAAACAACATAGATGTTTCTCTTAGCACTGACACAATGTTGATTTTCTGCTTGTTTAAAAAAAAATCTCACATACTCAATAATAGATACATTAGTAATAATTTATTAAACACACTTCACATTTAGTCAAAATTTCTTTATTTATACAAAATATACAGTTACAAATATGTTTAGAGCATACAAACCTTCTGTATATAAAGCTTCTATAAGACTAATATCTAAAATCCATTTACACTCAAATACACACAAAGAGAGAAAATCATCTCAAGTTACAAATTAAAAGAATTTACTTAAGAATTAAACTTATGATATTTTGTACCAAATAAGCCATTGTCCGACAGCTTATCAGAATTACTGGCCTGAGTCTGTATTTCCCCGCTTCTCCCAAAAAGCAGTTCCCTTTTGTATGTTATGGCAAAGTGATTGAATATTTTATAGTTATTATTATTATTATTATTATTATTATTATTATTAAGTTAAGAAAAATGCTTGTTAAATATAAAGCTAAAACGAACTGAAACTTGTGTCATGGAGTGACTGTGACGGCGACGTAACCAAAAATGAGGAAGATTAGTTCCGCCCGGACCATATATCACAAACACCGCCGCTTCCGGGAATGCCGGCGAACCCAAATCACCGTGTTATTGAGAACAGGTGTCTTGTTGAGCGTGGCGATCACTGATTGGGCAATTTGGTGAAGAGGAGACACATATATAGGGCATCAGAAACACAGGAAGGAGTTGGTGATTCCCAGTAGTTATTGTGGGTGCAACGGAGCAGAGGGGAGAGTTGAAGAGAGAGTGTATGGTGTACTGTGGAGCTTGGGCAAAGAGAGATACACACACAGGGCTGAGTATACGAATATCTTTATTGGAGCATTGTGTTCAGATGCATTGTGTGAGGTGAAGTTAACACACATTGAAGATCTGCTAGGATTGCAGGAAGGAGATCGTGCTGCCAGTTGTGTTGGATGTCGGTTATCTGGAAGAGAAGTGGAAAGATCCAGTGTTAATGAAAGTGTGAGTTGTATCCATTCAGTATTGTCATTGTATACCCACCTGCATGCCCAGAGCAAAGCTCCAGTTGCCCCGGTAAGCCCATCTGTACGCCTAAAGCTAAGAGCCAGCGTATTGCCCTTGTATACTTACCTGTATGCCCAAAATCAAGCTCCAGTTGCCCCTATATACCCATCAGTATGCCTCAAGCTAAGGGCCAGCGTATTGCCCTTGTATACTCACCTGCATGCCCAAAGTCAAGCTCCAGTTGCCTCTATATACCCATCTGTACGCCTCAAGCTAAGAGCCAGTGTATGGCCCTTGTATACTTACCTGTATGCCCAAAGTCAAGCTCCAGTTGCCCTTTGTATACTCTACTGTATGGACCCGAAGGCTGGGTACTAGTGGAGCCCCATCTGGACTGTCAAAATGTGGAGGTGGCCCGAGGACTGGCGGTAGTCCGCCCGAGGACGAGTCCCAGTAAAAGTACGCAATGAGAGTCCCTACCCGATTCAGTTGCACCGGCACCAGCGATTGGCCAGAGTGACGATGGTCAGTCCCCATCAGGTGAGAGAGGAACGGGACGTAAGTTTTCGGCAGGTATGCCCCACCGTGGTCGAGGTAGCCCTAACCCAAGTGGACTCGCCACCGAACAAGGCAGAGGAGGGAATGCCTGGCCATCTACGGGGCGAGTCTCTACAGGGAGAAGGATTGGAGGAGGCTCTGGCGCGTAGACTAGAGGGGCTCTTGATGAAATGGTAACATGTGTTCTCGACACACGATGAAGACTATGGCTGCACGAGTGTGGTAAGACACCAAATCCCCACTGGAGGGGCTGGACCCAGCCGTGAGAGGTATCGTCCCATTCCACCCACTCAATACTCAGAGGTAAGCACCTTGTTGCAAGGCATGCTCGACAGAGAGATCGTCCAGGAGAGTAGCAGCCCCTGGGCAGCACCCATAGTACTTGTACAAAAAAAGACAGGAGCCTGGAGGTTCTGTGTGAACTACCGTAAGTTGAACCAAGTCACCAAGAAGGATGCCTTTCCTCTGCCAAGGATTGAAGACTCGCTAGCCAGCTTAACTCAATCTGCCTGGTATTCCACAATGGATCTGGCAAGCGGTTATTGGCATGTGCGGGTGGAAGAAGCGGACCAGGAAAAGACTGCCTTTACAACCCCATGTGGTTTATTCGAGTGGGACCGGATGCCCTTTGGCCTTTGCAACGCTCCCGCCACGTTCCAGCGACTCATGCAGCGGTGTTTGGGAGGTCAACTGATGGAATCGACGCTGGTCTGCCTTGACGATGTCATAGTCTACTCCCCCGACTTTGAGTCTCACTTACAACATCTTGAGAAGGTATTCCAAGCCATGGAGAACTATGGGTTGAAATTACAACCGGACAAATGCCATCTGTTGAGGAGGGAAGTTAAGTTCCTGGGCCATTGTGTCAGTTCGGCCGGGGTCGCTGTGGACCCAGAGAAGGTGTCGGCCGTGCGAGAGTGGAAGGCTCCGAAGACGGTGAGACAGGTCAGATCTTTCCTGGGCTTTGTGGGGTACTACCGGCGCTTTATTAAGGACTTCTCAAAGATCACGAGGCCACTGAACCATCTGTTGGCAGGAACGGGGCGACCTCGAGGTTGTGGGTCCCCGTCAATTGCATGGGACTCCGAGTGTGAGACGGCCTTCCAACGGCTAAAACAAGAGTTGCTGCAAGCACCGATCTTAGCTTATGCCGATTTCAACCAACCCTTTGTGCTGTACACAGATGCCAGTAATCTGGGCTTGGGGGCAGTGTTGGCCCAACGTCAGGAGGGAGTGGAGCGGGTCATCGCCTACGCTAGCAGGAGCCTCCACCCAGCAGAGAAGAACGACGCTAATTACAGTTCCTTCAAGCTTGAGTTGCTGGCACTAAAGTGGGCATTGAGCGAAAAGTTCAAAGATTACCTGTGGTGTGCGAAGGTACAAGTCGTCACAGACAACAACCCTCTTGTACATCTACAGACGGCCAAATTGGGTGCCGTAGAGCAGTGGTGGGTGGCCCAGCTGGCTAATTATAACTATCAGCTCCAGTATCGGCCGGGTAAAGATCATGTCAATGCGGACGCCTTGTCCCGGCTCCCTGAGGAGCAGGGTCGGAAGGACTCCGTAGAGCAGGTGCCTGACCTGGAAGAGGGGTACATGGTGGGCATCGTGGAAGTGCCAGGAGGCCAACAGGAGGCGATACCGTCAAGCTGGGGTTGGGACCCCGGCCGCTAGAGGGAGCGGCAGCAGAGCGATGACCGGTTAAGAACATTAAGTCGCTGGCTGGAACAAGGCCGGAAGCCGACACCAACGGAAAGACAAGCTCAAGACGGGAAGGACCGTAAGTTGCTGGGGCAGTGGATGAAACTCCGAATACGAGATGGAGTGATGTGTAGGACCATCCAAGATCCAGGGTCGGGGGATGAGAGCTGCCAGATTGTGGTACCCGAAAGCCAGGTGAAAGCCTTGATAACAGCATATCACGACCAGTTGGGACACCAAGGGCAGTAAAGGACTGTGTCTTTGTTACGCAGACATTTCTACTGGCCCGGGCTGGAAACATCTGTGAGTACGTTTATTCGGGCATGCCTCCGCTGCACTTTATTCAAGTCCAGGAGAGAGCCACGAGCACCGATGGTCCCAATAAAAGCCAGGGCTCCCCTTCCTCGTGGTCACTGACTTGTTCACCAAGTACTCCTGGGCTATCCCCACGTTAGACCAAACGGCGAACACTACCACCACCGCATTGTGGAGGGCCGTCTTCCAGCCGTTTGGATGTCCCGAATTCCTGCACTCAGACCAAGGGCCCAACTTTGAGTCTCGGGTCGTAAAAGAACTGTGTAAGTTGTACAGGTGTACAAAGATCCACACCACGTCCTACCACCCCCAAGGAAATGGGGAGTGTGAACGATTCAACCAGACCCTACTGGGCCTATTGGGCACCTTAGACCAGGAACAGCAGGGCGAGTGGATGAGTGCCCTACCGGCTTTGATCCAAGCTTACAATAACAGTGTACATAGTACCACGGGGTATGCCCCAACCTACTTGATGTTCGGCAGGCATGTGCGACTGCCTGTAGACTTGCTGCTGGGGACGCCCACGGTCGAAGAGGAGCTGGGTTTGACAGAGTGGGTGGACCGCCACCATCAACGTCTCCATTATGCTTATGGGCAAGTGTTGACACGGATAACGGTGGCTGCGGAAAAAAGCAAGAGGCTGTACGATCGGACGGCCCGAGAAGCCCCCTTACTCCCGGGAGAGCGAGTTTTGGTACAAGACAACCGACGGCAAGGTAAAGGCAAATTGAGTGACCGATGGGAAACCACTCCTTACGTGATCCAAGGACAGCAGTGGCCAGGGCAACCGGTATACACCATTCGCTCAGAAGGGAAGGCGGGACCAGACCGAGTGGTCCACCATAACATGATCCGGCCCTGCCCAAACTATCCCAAACCTGTGGAAGAGGCTCCAAGGGAGCCGGTGCCGGTAGAGCCATGTATAGGTGGATGGGCCGTGGTCCCAAGGGGCTTTGTGAATGCGCCTGTCCAGGTTGACCCCGTCTCACCACCCCGTCTGTCCCAACGGGTAAACCGAGGACGGCCCCCTGTACGTTATGGCGAGTGGACAGGTGAAGGACGTTCTAGGGACTAGAACGAATTGGCGGGGGAGGATGTCACGGAGTGACTGTGACGGGGCAGAACCAAAAATTGAGGAAGATTAGTTCCGCCCGGACTATATATCGCAAACACCACCGCTTCCGGGAACGCCGGCGAACCCAAATCGGCGTGTTATTGAGAACAGGTGTCTTGTTGAGCGTGGCGATCACTGATTGGGCAATTTGGTGAAGAGGAGACACATATATAGGGCATCCGAAACACAGGAAGGAGTTGGTGATTCCCAGTAGTTATTGTGGGTGCAACGGACGAGAGGGTAGAGTTGAAGAGAGAGTATATGGTGTACTGTGGAGCTTGGGCATGAGAGATACACACACAGGGCTGAGTATACGAATATCTTTATTGGAGCATTGTGTTCAGATGCATTGTGTGAGGTGAAGTTAACACACATTGAAGATCTGCTAGGATTGCAGGAAGGAGATCGTGCTGCCAGTTGTGTCGGATGTCGGTTATCTGGAAGAGAAGTGGAAAGATCCAGTGTTAATGAAAGTGTGAGTTGTATCCATTCAGTATTGTCATTGTATACCCACCTGCATGCCCAAAGTCAAGCTCCAGTTGCCTCTATATACCCATCTGTACGCCTCAAGCTAAGAGCCAGTGTATGGCCCTTGTATACTTACCTGTATGCCCAAAGTCAAGCTCCAGTTGCCCTTTGTATACTCTACTGTATGGACCCGAAGGCTGGGTACTAGTGGAGCCCCATCTGGACTGTCAAAATGTGGAGGTGGCCCGAGGACTGGCGGTAGTCCAGTTGCCCCTGTAACCCCATATGTACGCCTAAAGCTAAGATCCAGCGTATTGCCCTTGTATACTTCCCTGTATGCCCAAAGTCAAGCTCCAGTTGCCCCTATATACCCATCTGTACGCCTCAAGCTAAGAGCCAGCATATTGCCCTTGTATACTCACCTGTATGCCCAAAGTCAAGCTCCAGTTGCCCCTATATACCCATCTGTACGCCTCAAGCTAAGAGCCAGTGTATTGCCCTTGTATACTTACCTGTATGCCCAAAGTCAAGCTCCAGTTGCCCTTTGTATACTCTTCTGTACGCCTAAAGCTAAGAGCCAGCGAATTGCCCTTTGTATACTCTTCTGTACGCCTAAAGCTAAGAGCCAGCGTATTGCCCTTGTATACTTACCTGTATGCCCAAAGTCAAGCTCCAGTTGCCCTTTGTATACTCTTCTTTACGCCTAAAGCTAAGAGCCAGTGTATTGCCCTTTGTATACTCTTCTGTACGCCTAAAGCTAAGAGCCAGCGTATTGCCCTTGTATACTTACCTGTATGCCCAAAGCTAAGAGCCAGCATATTGTCCTTGTACACTTACTTGTATGCCCAGAGTCAAGCTCTAGTTGCCCTTGTATACTCACCTGTACGTCCAAAGTAAAGACCCAGTTGTCCTTCTGCATACTTACTTGTACGCCCCGAGTGAAATACCAGTGCATCGCCCTTGCATACTCACCTGCAAACTCCATCCGTAGGGTTTACCTGGACGAAAATCGAAGCTAAGGATTGTGTATCTTTCCTGCATACTTACCTAAAGGCCAAAAGACTCCAATATATTCACCTGCATACTTACCTGTGGACCTTTTAAGCGGTTCCAACCGCGGACCCAGAATCTCGTGGCGAACGGCGTCAGGTACGCACTCCACTCAATTCATTAGAATTAGTTGCCTTCTTTACTTTGCATGCAGGGACTGGAAGGGCCCCAACGACGGTTTTCCTGGAGGAGAAACACAAGGGCACTACTGAGAAAAACCCTGTTGAGTCACGTGAGGGAATGGACACAAATTGCCTACAGGCTTACCTGAGAGTCCCCGTGACAGAGTCAGAAGCGACTCAGACCTATACTCTTTGGCCCCGAGAGTGGATTTTAGATTCCCTTTTCCCTTCCCTTCACACCTTTTAGATAATTTAAATAAAGTTTGTTTTAATCATACTCACTCTCTCGTGTGTCTGGTCATTGGGGTTTTCTTGGGACCTCCTCGATGTGGAAACTAGGGAGGGGCGAGACTCACAACATCTGTGGTCCGCTCCGACCTGTGACACTTGTATTCGAAATTTGTATAAGCTTTAAAAAACTGTGTAACAAAATAAAACGAATCAAAAACAAAACCTCTTTCATTATAATCATAATCATTCTGGCCCGAAGCCCGGTCCGAGGGACGTAAAAAAGTCGGGGTGAAATGCAGGGCTCTAGACCAGCCTATAAGTTTAACTTTTAAAAATGTTGTCATCCTAACAACAAACAGCTTTACTCATTCTTGTACACAAAGTCTTATACTGTCTATTAGCTATGACTGTTTTAGTCTTTCAAAGGACAAAATGGGTGAAAAAACAGTAATAAAAATTAGATATAAAATGCAGGCCAGGAGCGAGGCCCTTTAGAGGCACAGATCGAACAGCGGTCGCACACTTGGCACAGCTCTTGCGACGGTATACTGAGTGAGAGAGCGGCATGGCTTATCGGACACAGCAACAGTAACTATGGAGGTACATAAATCATGCAAATGATCTATATTAGATTCAAAATGAAAATTTTCACTTAAAGATGATAAGTTTGCATCCCGGAATATTCGGTTGTTTATGTCCCTTTGCTGTATTTGCATACAGTACATTTGTGGTATCTAAAATTATTTTAGCAAAAGTGAGCACCTGACAGTAGAATTTGTAGAGGATATTTCAATTATTTTATATATCATCAAGAAAATGTTTTAGGAGTTGCAATCTTGTATTTCTCTCACAACCTTGTATTCTCTCTCTCTCTCTCTCTCTCTCTCTCTCTCTCAGTCTCACAAAAACAACAAAACAGTTACACCTTCTCAAAATATTTATTGTATAAATCCTATTCTACTAATTACAAATTAAAAACTTCAGTTTTTATACCAGCTGTTATACCAGATTTATGCACAGGGATATATTTCATTTTTATCCAGAATCATCTGTAATATTATATTTTATTTTTATTTATTGTAATTTAAATTTTTCCCACATTTTTACAGACTTTCTTAAAATGTAACTGTGGTATTTGTGGATTTGATCATGGACAGGCAAAACCCATCATCACTATGACCATATCCTTCTTAAAAAAGAAAAGAAAAAAAATATAAAAGTTTGTAAAGAAATATCCATAAAAGTGACCTATATACCTTTAATTTAGCCTAGAATATTGAATATGAAATAGTAGCACTCATTAAAAACTATTTTGCCACTGTACATATCTTGCCAAAACCATATTTCTACAGTGAAAAGTAATTTCAGAGTAATGTTGTGTCGACTGATAAATAATGACATGATCATGTCCTTATTCTGTGTCAAATAAAATGGGTCAAGGGCCACATGCTGCGTTCATCACTGGATAGAGTGCAAGAATGCATGTGTGGTCTCACATATCAGTTCTCATTCTTAGAGTCGTGGTCAGAATCATTGGCACCCTTAGCAAATATGATCAAAGAAGCCTGTAAACATTAACCTGTATTGTTTACATTTTTATATTTTATTTAAAAAAAATAATAAATAATAATAATAATATATAATTATTAATAATAATAATCACAAAAATAAAACTTTTCAATAAATAACATTAACATTATCTGTCTCGCCTCTGTGTTCATCTTCAGTTCTCTCTTCACAGCAGTTCAGTCAGTGTACTGTTTGAGTAAATTAATTACTCCGGGATATTGGTTTGTTTGAACTCAGAGGGAGTGTCAGCCACATTAAAAAAAAAGCTTAAGTCATTTGTGGATTAATGCTTATTGGAGGGTGAGTTATTAATAACATAATTATGATTTTTGGGTGAACTATCATTCTTAGAGTCGTGGTCAGAATCATTGGCACCCTTAGCAAATATGATCAAAGAAGCCTGTAAACATTAACCTGTATTGTTTACATTTTTATATTTTATTTAAAAATAATAATAAATAATAATA